>NW_028188972.1:600000-821948 GCF_054131305.1 Coturnix japonica
ATTTTCTTTGATAAAAGACCCATTGATCTTTGTGATCTATAAATCATTCTTTCAAAAGAAGCCCTTTGAAATATCAATTCAAGGTATTCTCACAGAATATAACTTTATAGCTTTTTCTAGTGATGGAAGATAATCCTTGCGCCTATCAAAAAGGAAAATCCATACTATTTTTCATTGAATTTTGTGACTTTAGTTGAAGCTTTCTCAAGGCCCAACATTACCATCTCTAGCCTTGTATACCATATGAAGTCAAAGCCTTTGTGTCAAAACAGCATTTCCTTACCTCCAGCAGAGCTTGAGATAATTGAATTAAAAACAGGACTGTACGAAACAGCACTCCTTGCAGCACTGCAAAGGCTTAGCACCTTTCATGAGGAACACTTGTGCTGTGTGTGATTTCTTCCTATTTCTATTTTTATTTTATTTTATTTTATTTTATTTTATTTTATTTTATTTTATTTTATTTTATTTTATTTTATTTTATTTTATTTTATTTTATTTTATTGTCTTTTAAGGAACTGGTTTTCCATTACTGTAAACTGCTTTAGGAGCCCTGATAAACTCTCTCCATAGGATGCGTTTCTTAGATGCCAGCTTGAAAGTGTCTTACATCCAGTGGAAATACCTGATCTTGCATAAACCTGTCCTGGACAAATCTGCCTCTACCAAGGCTACAGGCCAGGGTCTGCTAAGACTGTCGTATTTGGTGAAACAACTGGAGGGGAGGTGGTGAGTGAGTGGTGTCATCATGCTCTCACACGAGCTGTCAGTCCTGTAGCTATCAAGTTTTTTGGCATAAGGGTGCATTCACGTTTCTCCTTATGCAATAAAGGACTGAGACTTTTCTTTGTATAATCTGAAAACCATGGCCACATCTTCAAGGAAAGCACAATGTACGATAACAATGCTGGCTCTATGGCTAGTGGAGGCTAGAGAGCGGGCCTGGGGTGGCTGCCTTTCAGTGCTATAAGTAATGAGCAGTCCTTAAGTGAACAGTTTAGAATTCCTCAGAGACGTTCAGAAACCTGCTGCACAAACCAAGGAATAAACGCAATGCAGCTCTTTTACATAAATAATCCTTTCTGCTTCTAATCTTCTGATTTATTCCCGTGGTGGCATATTGTTTGCGGTGTTTATCTCAAGGGACTGCTATTGATCTCTATTGAAGTGCTGAGGAAATGCATTTATCTGCATGAACCTGTGTCACTGTAGAGGCGCTCTGTGTCTGAGTGTACAGTTCTCCTCTTCGTGGTGATCACGCCTTATCTTTATTTCTCTTTTCCCTCCTCAGTTTATCTTTTGGGTGGCTGGCGCAGAGCAGTGGAATGCTTGGTGTGGTTTGTGAAACTGATTTAGGAAGTCAGCAGTGCTTCTAGTCCAGATCTTACCTCTTCAGTCTGTGACCTGTGGATATAATGTGATTTGGTTTGGTTTTTTTAATAACTTTCTCACAGAGACATCTATACTTCAAGCATGTTCAGTGAAATTGGGGCACTCAGTAGAGGAGGGGAGAAGATGGTAGTGAGGAAATACTACCCAAACTGCATCCTTATTGAAGCTAAATAGGGTATTCCCAAAGGTTGAGAAAAGGACCAAGATCTGAAAGTAGCTGGAGTGCCATGCAGAAGGGGGAGGATTTTGTAGCAAATGTGTCCCTCTGTCTGTATTCTCCTCTGAGAATGTGAGGTCTGAAGGATTCTTCAAAGAGCAGAGCCTTCATCACAGGGTTGTCTCGTCTAAAACTGCAGAATAGAGTGAGAAACCTCTTAGGTCTGGTCCTCAAATGAGAAGATTAAAGAGAAAACCACACTTCTATTTTTGTTCATTTGTCCTTCAACATTAGAAACAAGGCAAATGTTAGATTTCTGTTAATTTTTTTTTTTCCTGTTATTTTTTTTTTTAACCTGGCTTGTATTATAGGAAATGTCAAGGTAACTGACCAAAGCTTTGGTATCATTCCTATGGGTTTTCCTGCCCCTTGAAAAAGGCAACTGAGCAGTTTTTGTGAGACCTAACATCCTGAAGATCCAGATCCAGAGCAATCAGATATGTCTTTGCCCCATTGCACAGGCTGTCACAGCAGCTGGCTTCAGGGCCTTAGGCAAAAAAATCTCCTTGGTCTTCAGCAGGATGCTGTGGAAGGAGTCTGAACTCAGATGAGTTCCTTAAAATCACCCGTAGAGTTCTCCTTCACATTTCTGTAAGGAGTTCAGATGCCATTTCACTGTCTTCCTTGGGATAAGTCAGCTTTGCTGTGGAAATCAGTGAGGCAGGCCATATCCTTGCTAGTTGTTCTGCAGAACCAACCTGCTTGTTCCTGTTGGCTGGGTGAATGGGATTTTGGAAAGATGCTTAATGTCTTTGAAGTATTTTTCTGGTTAAATATTGTTAATCGTCAGAACTATTCAGTTCTTAAGGTAATTTGTGGGTTTCTTTTTTTCTTTCTTTTTTATTTTTTATTTTCTTTAAATCCATTAAAGGCATGAAATGGAAAAAATTCTTTGGTTCAAGATTATTCAATGTAATTAGAACAGTGTCACTCATCTTAGTAAAATCCTCTATAAAAGTGTTTTTTTTTCCCCCGCTCTCGTTAAAACTTAAATCCATGATACATAGGAAAAGATACAAGTTATTGTTCATTTACTCTGTACCTCGCCATATAATATATTCCTAGAAATAGGAGGCTCTTGGTTTTAGTTTTATAAGTTGAATGCAGCTACTGCTACTATAGGTTGCTGCATGTATGGGAGGCCTGGAAGTGCTTTCTGCTGGTATCGGATTAACTACCTCTGTAATGTATGAAATCCTCATGTAAAGGATGGCTGTGCAAGAAGTGTGGCTGGGATGTGAAATATGGATTCACTGGACACCATTAGGCAAGGCAAGCTGCAACGTTATTATCTGCTTGTAGATTGTCTTTAATACCGGAATACATGTTGAGCATCCTTCTGGCCATCAACCAGATGCTGATTGTGACTTGTTGATTTCTCGATTCCAGCTTCAGCCATGACATTCCAGGCTATGAGGAATAAGTTACTCTTACTACCAGTGCTCGGGATGATAAAGAAACTGTTATTGTTTTTCTTCTTCTCTGCTTTTGTCTTTAATTTGATTGCATAAAACCTTATTTTTCATTTTCTATTTTGTTCCTGTAGATCTCATGGTTCAGTGGAAAAGAAATCATGGGATGCTGCTTCCTTCTGCAAGCTCATCACTTTAAATTTTGATCATTCGAGTTAGTATTATTTCAAGGACTGTTCATTAATTAGGATTTGGATTGCCAAATGTGACATTGTGCCTTGTGTAATCATGTATCAACATATCAATGACTGTGCTGTTCAGCAAACTCTAATAGCCATTTTGGGCAGATAAAAATTACAATAGAAATTAAAAGCAGATTTAAGTAGTTTTATGCTTATGCTTTATGCTTATGGCTGCATATATCTAAATTTTCCAAGTGTTTCATTTGATTATTCTGGACTCATCTATTATTATTGAAAGATTTTTCCCCCCTTTTCTATGCTTCTCATGACTTTTTTTTTTTTTTTTAAGTATCACAATTTGTTCCTCTCTCTGTGTGATGAAGAGACCTCCTCCTAGTTTTCTTCACAAAAGTTTGGCTTGCTCTCCACTTGAACCCTAGGAATGAATTTCATTCGTAGCCTGAAGATCCATAATCATTCTTTGTCTACATAGCTCACACCCTGTCAGAGGCTGCTGTTTCTTACAAATTGCTGAATACCTGCAGTGTTTTGCCTTCTTTCTGTTTGTAATGATTGTGTAACAGCTTCCACCATTCCCTAAGTGCTATTACTGTAGTCTGTTCTCAGTTTGCTGTGCTCAGTCTTGCACTTCAGCAAGCCTTTGATATTTCCAGTTGTCCCATGTGAAGTCTCCAACAGGCCTGATTTTACCTACCAAATACCCATTTTCCTTGGCTTTGTGAGTTACCACTCATCTGACAGTCTCTTAGATGGAACTCTATCCCTGTTCCTTAGTGAGGTTGGTGCACCTGGCTGGATTGCCAAAGAAGTTTAAAATGAAACTGTTATTTGGAGACATTTCTCCCGCTGTGCCATAAACTGAGGTTTCCCGTGAGCCCATGAGAGGTTATTAACAACAGGCAGTCATGGAAAAGTCTGTTTCGCAGGACACAAATAAGTTCTATGAAATATAGTCCAGTACATTATTATTACTGTGGAGCAAAGGAATCAGGTTTTATTTGTATGATCTGGAAGCTTTGGTTTTTGGCTGGATAGAATGACTGGAAGATACTGGGAGAAGCTAAATACCAGTAATAAACACTCTTCTTTAGTGCTTCGAGCTTGTATTATATTTTTCTGTATGTTTGACGGTTTGATATGATTGTCATAACTCAAATCCATTTGTTCTTAGGTGTTTAGGAACTGCTGTGAGCAGCTACAAGTATCATCCATTTATTTGCTCTCCTACAGGAAGATGTGTAAGAATACGAAGTTGCCTGAAAGAGACCTTTCCTGAAGTACTGATTTTGGTTCTCACTCTACAATGTGACAAAGCCACCTTCCTAAGACCTTCATCTACAGGTAATATAACATCAGCTGAGTCCATGGTGCTGCTGTTAGATGCAGCCAAATTGAAAATGTATCATAACTAACAATGCACATTGTACATCAGCATACTGAATACATGCATATGACACAGTCTGTAGCTTGGGATCTCTGGATTCCACAGGTTGGAGTATTGGGCACCATCACAGGTTGTTTACTCACCTGTATGTAATGTATGCTCACTATTTAGCAAATATGATAAATCTGGTATCAAGTTCAATGATATGGTTGGTTGAGGGAATCAGGCTCAAAGAAGAAGAAATGGTATCAAAACCAGCTGTATTCTGAAGTGCTTTTGGGGTCCTACAGTTGATAGTTTCTGAAGTGCCCAAGCAGCAGGTTGTTTTTGTTTACTTTAAAGCTTGTTGCCTTCTGATTATTTTCTTTCTCTGGTCACTTTTTCTTAAAGGGAAATAATCTGAGTACCAGGTTTACCCACTGTATTTGTTTGTGCGTAGCTTCTTTGCCTTGTTCATGTTTTTGCTTGAGGGGAATGTTGTCTTTGGACTGACTAGGTACTTAGATATTTCTCCTATGTTAGATGAAATATTGTATCCTTTACAGGGTGGGGAGTGCTACCATTTAAGACGATGGAATCAGTCTGTTCCAAAACTGTTTTATATGCATTAGGATCAAGTTAAAGAAGTTTTTTTTTCTGTTGCTATGACCAAACTGTTTCGGTAGCTTTGGACCATTTGCATCCTCATCTTTGTATATTGTCATTCTGAAGTCAGTGTTTTCTACTGCAACACTGGAGCTTTTACAGATTTTGTATTGAGAAACTCTTCCTCAGTCTGGGAACGTATTTCTTGTACAGTCCAAATTATATTCACAAATAACTTGCCTTTGTGCGAGCCCCTACCACCTCCGTGCCTCAGCATGCACCGTACTTTTACAGGATGAATACATTAAAATGCTTAGGCATTCACGGCTGACATTTGTTCTGTTTAATTGAAATAATTTCATCACCTTCTAAACTAAGCTTTTATGACACATCAAAACTTTGGAACATTCTCTTTTCAATTATTTATAAGCCTTACAATATATTTCTAAATTTCTAGTTTAGTTGTCTCAAATCATGTTTTTATGTTTTCTCATAACAGCCTGCTCTTCATCTTAAGAATGCTGTCTAACCTCTAGCTTTCTAGAAAATGTGTCTCCTATGAGCTGTAGGATGAACACACAACACAATCCACTCCATTAAAATGCACACACCATAACAATGCTAAGCTTTTGATGCAGGAGTGCTTTCAAGAAACCCGTGTTTCTTTGTGCTATAACATGTCCATTGCTGAAAGTGGTCTAGTACCTAGAGCTGCCTAAATGAAGATTGTGTTGTAGCTCGACTATATTACAATGACAGTAAATGAAGGACATATTTTGTATTCACTTACCGTGTTTTTTTTTCCAATTTACTGAAATCATGGAAGTATTTATGGTTAGGTTACCTTAACTGAATGGTATATAAGCCCACTATATGGTGGTACATCTATTCTAAGAGTCTGTAATTGAATAAAGTAGGAAAACAGGGTAAGAGTTTATTGACAGAAGAGTGGTTCTGTGTTCACAGACTTCTGCACCATCTTGTCTTATTAACTGAAATGTTGTTTCCCTAGCATATAGCTGTTCTATGGTTGTCTTAATCATTTTGCTCTGTAGCCTCTAACAGCACCCTCAATGTGCTATTAGCAGCAGGGTCGTTCTGTAAATGAATAAGACAAAATATCTGTTTTTTTTCCTTTTTCCGGTGAAATTTCTCTGCCTACACAAGTTCTGTGTCCCTGGGAGCTGCAAGGAGTCAATCTTTGGTTCAGGTTGGGAGGAGTTTTATTTCTTTTTTTTTCTTCCTCCTTTTTAAATGTAGTTCAGCCAGCCACTTGGAAGGTGAAGATGAGATAGCACTGAGGTTGTCTGCAGACTCAAGTCACGAGGACTTGTAGGCTTCTCTCTCTGCTCACAATATAGTGTTGCAGCGGGCACTTCTTGGGATCCATGATGGTGTATATTTGATTCTAGTTTCAGTGCTTTTCTCTTGGTTTCTGAAGCTGTGTTCTTGCTAAGCAGGAAGGTGTTTTTGTAGTGTTAGAATTAGCAATCAGTGTTGGAACTAATACCTTTGCTGTGAGCTGGGCAAGAGCGCTTCAGAAATAGCGCATGGTTGTCATTAAATGCAGTGAAATGCGGCAGGGTCTTCTAAAAAAATTAACTTCCAGGATTTCCTGTGGAGCTGACTATTTTCTTGATCTTCATGTAAGTGCTCAGAATTAGTGCTCATAAAAAGATTTTAGTACTAATCCTCCTGTAGGTTCCTTTGAAATACAGTGTTAACTTTTTTTTTCTTTACTCCCGTAAAAGTTCTTAATGTGCCTCCTACGCTTCTTTCAGTGAACACACAGCCTCTGATTTATTAATGCACAACGTGTCCCAGAAATCAGTTTAACTGATTCCCATCCATCATTCAGCACCATTTCTTCTATTATGTTGCAGAGCAGGTGTCTTTGAAGCCCTATTTTGTATACACTGGGTGATAGTTCCGTCTAACTTTTCTGAAAAAGAGATAGAACTCACCAGTTTTATTATTTATGATTGAAGGGTGCATTAGTAAGAGCAGAGCCAGAAACCTACTTTCCATAAAAATGTTGAATACTGTTTTTCAGAAGCTGCCTTTCATTTACGCTTCTTAAGTTTTAGGAAATAAATTTAATGATCAAGAAAGGACTGACAGCACCAGTTCAAACAATGTTTAAGGCCAGGTCTGTGTACAAAAGCAAGGTCTGCAATCATACATTGTGCATTACGAATTAATCTAAACTGGAAATGTTATTTCTTGAAGGCCTGGAGCAAAGATGATATTTATTCCAGGCAAGTACCTTCTGTTCTGCCATGTTGTGTCTGTCCATTGCTCTTAGCTGCCTGTCATCTCTGCTGAATGCAAAATACATTGATTGTCACTTCTGCCCTCTGACATTATTGAAGCCTAAATAGAAGGATGTAGAGCTAGTATTTGTTATGCTACATCAGCCATAACATACTTCCTGTACCAAAACAGTCTCGTAGTCTCTGATGTTCAAAAGTAAGCAATGTCAGGGAAACAAAGACAAGCCCATCACTTGGGGACTTGTTTTATTAGCCTCCTCTAGCTAAATACTCCCTGACCTACATCTGGAGCTTGTCTGCAATTAGGAAATAACTATGTCTGCTGTGTTGAGCAAATCAGGAGAGAAGCTCTCAAAACAAGTGAGCAGTGGGTTATGCCTAAGCTGGGGATATTTAAGGCAGAATCCTGAAGTTCACATTCAAGCACGGAAAGTGAGTGACGTGGTAACTTTCTGGTGCGCAATCCTACACCCTGGTCAGAAAGGTGACTGAAAGCAGCCCTCTGTGGGTTTGCTGATGGAAAAGCTGAGTTACCAGACTTTGATCCATAATCAGCACCATTATTCACTGAGACGGTTGGGATGGCCCATGTTAGAGTCAGGCAGTCTCTAATCTTTAAGTAGGAAGTTTGCAAAGCCTTGGATCAGTTACATTCTGAGTAGGAATAAGCTCTGTTTTTTTGTGGGGATTGAATATCAGTAAGACTCCACCAGCAGGGCTCCCCTTTGCTCCCACAGTGAGGTGGTGTCCACAGCTCTGTACCTTTTCCCACATTTCATGGTGTCAGTGTGGAGTTTTTAACAATCAGCAGCACTTAAGTTAGCTAAGAGGCAGGCAGTGTGTTGGCACTGCCAAGAATGTCAGCAAGCAGTTTGTGGCCACCCCACATAATTGACACATCAGTGCGTTATTCAGAGTTTGCTCCGTACAAACTGTTAAACAATGAGTTAGGATTGCCAGCAAGGATAGTCAGTTTGGGAGTATGAAAATGTGTGCATCAGCATCTCTAAAATAAGAGAAGAAGAAGCAGCTTTGAGTCTGGGAAAGATTTACAGGTAGGCAGCACCCACTTGCTTTAATTAAGACTGAAAGAGAAGAGCTGAAGGTGACCTGTAGGGGTATAAATGAAGCTGGTGTGTGTAGTAGCAGAATAGGGATTAAAAGACCTGAGGAAGGGAACTGACTATCAGTGTTTGCTAGTGAGGAAGAGGAACCTGCAGCTTTTGGATGAGTACAGAGCTCTTCACTATTCAGTAAGAACCCAAACAGATTGAATGCAGTTTCCTCCTTTCTGGCTAAACAAAGACTGATGGAATATTACAATAAACTTCAGCCTTTTACTGCTTTAGTCAGTATAAAATTATAGAGAACAGGTCAGCCCTGTGAGTGCAGAGGAAATAGGTCAGGGGTAAAGCATATGAACAATAGCATCTCCATTTTCATAAGATATATTATTCCTGTTTTGAGGCAGATTCTGGTCTTTGTGAAGTGCCAGAGGGCATGTGTTGTGAACTCTGGAACAGGTAGATGAATGGTGGCTGAATTTAACTAATATAAGGAAGCCTTCATTAACTAATGAACTGAGTAAGTACAAAGAGAAACTGAGCTTGAATAACTCAGCTTCTCCTCTGAAAAGAAGAACAATGGCATGGAAATCAAATAACATACTCCTTACGTGGGAATAAATTTCTGGCCAATCAGTCCTTGATTTGTTTTCCAGGTTGTACCCGTGCTGGCAAGCTTCATTTCTCATGAGTTGCTGGTAGTTGCTGGCTCTGGGATTCGTGGGTGGTTTATGCCAGAAGGTGAGTCCCAGTCTTGGCATTTGAGCTCTGTGTTCCACATGCAATGTAGTTGTCAGCATTTGGGCTCATGACCTTATTCTGACTGACATATCCTGTCCTATGCCCTGGAAAACCCATATGTGCACAATCCACTGTCAAACAGAGTTCATAGAGAGGACACGTTATTCATATAAACCTTGTTTTGAAATCTTTGGTCTTTGCCCTTTACCTGTTTATCTGTAAGTTTATTTACAAGACTGCTCTGTGTCCATTTGTGTCTAGATGATAAGTGACAAAATCAGATCTCACTTAAGGCTTACACTTGTTTACTTCTAGAAGATGGTGTGATATAGGTGCTAGGAGAGGTGAATCTATTGCAAAACAAAACAAAAATATTTCATTCAAAATTGAGCTTAGATACTTTCTTCTTGTAGTTCAGACTCTTTTACAAGGAATACAAATATGCAATCAGGTAATAGTGCAATCAGTGTCCTAATCAAAGTCAGGGGTCACTTGCTAGATGATCTCTTCGTTTGACACAAGTAGTAGGTGGCCAGATAGATAGTAGAGGACAGACAATTGCTATAGATAAAGAAACAATACAACCAAAATCAATTCAAACTTTTTTACTCTTATGACAGCAATATGAGTCATGCTGAAAAAACCTTCACAGCACACCTTTGTTTGGTTTTTTTTTCCCTGGTAAATGTTTCAAAGGCTGAATATGAAATTTGGGTACAATTATTATTCCATTAAAAATAAAGATGTACTGCATCTGATTTCACTGTGTATCCAAACAGTTTTTAACTTTTTTTTTTTTTTTTTCCAGAACAAAATTGCACCAAGTAAATTTGTGCTAGAAACTTGCACTTAACACAGGAAAGAAACATTATTTTCTGGGCTGAGTGTACAGATGCTGCTGCTTTGGTACACGTGAAGTTCTTTTGTGTTTTATAGTCAAGTGTGTGATTTTTTTTTTTCCACGTGGATGTACTTTTCTTTTGAAATGCCATAAAAATGTATTTTCTCTGCTTCCAAACAAAGATCAACAAGTATGTGATGCACTGACATGTCAGCAGTTACACAGGATAATTTTCCATGAAAAGGATGCTAATTAAACTTGAATCAAAATGAATTTGAACTAGAACTTGCCTTCTGGTGGGTGAAGCATGTAACAAAAGTAATAGCCTATGAAAAAATGGGACACGTGTATGAAGGTTTTTCTTTTGTGGTGTGGCACTCAGGAAAATACTCTTCATGTTGTGGAATTTCACGGTGCAGTGGTTGGTAAGTTTCTCTCTATTTCATTCCCCATAGATACTCTTGAAGCAGAACTGCTGAGTCACAGCCTGCACCAGTGACGGAGCTCCTGGTGGGAAGGCAGGGCCTACCCAGGGGAGCTTAAGTGCGTGTAATGTGTCTGAGTGATTGGAAGGGCTGGAGCCAAGATCTACCCTTTCCAACACCTCATTTGAGGGTTGGTGAAGGTGAGGATATCTTGTTGGAGATTCCTGTATACCTGAGGCCTTCTCAAAGTAAGTAGCTACTTTTCTTTATTTCTGTGTCTGCTGTGTTTGAGCAAATCCTCACTTGTTGCAGCCTGTGATCTTGCTCCTCTGCTGTTGTAGTTGTGCTTTCTGTTGTGTTACAGCCCTAAATTGTGCTCTTAGTCTGTGGTAGCTCTATGGGCTTTTTCCAGACCTTATTTAAAAACAAATGGAAAATGGGCAAAGTGGGTGTGAGAGTCAGACGAAAAAGTTTGGGTTTCACAGTGTCAACAGCATGTATTGCCTCCTTTGGATTCCTTGACAGGTGACAAAAGATCAGAATTTCTATATTCTTCGCTGCACTATTTGTTACAAGGCTATACTACAAAAGGAGAACTGTGGTTTCTTTTTCCTATTTCCATTTCTTTTCTTCCTGTTCATTAAACTTCTCTTTGTAGAACACAGTTTATCAACTGGATGTATATGAAAGGATGCAGCCTTTTCAGCCAGAAATTTGACTCAAGCACTGCTGTTGAGAGGAGAATGCCAGTTGTGCTTGACAACTTAGTACTCTGTTGAGTGTGGAGTAGCTTTTGATTAGTTTTAGTTTTAATGTAGGCATTCTGCAGGTGAGAGGAGGTTCATGTAGAATCATGGTAAATGTTTTTGAAAGGCTGTTTCATTTCATCAAGCAGCAATAATAAACTTGCAATTGTTGCATATATATTTCTAGGCAAGTCAGTAATTTGCTTCCAAAGTGATTTGGTTATGTTTGGCCACTCATAATGAAAAGCCTTATTCTGATTAATCTACAGCACATGTCAATTAATCTCTTGTGTAAGACTGAACTATAGTGCCTAATGTGGTTCTTCAAAGTGATAACCCTCTTATGCTTTGCTAAAAAAGTACTTGTCTTTGCAGTTCTGAAATAGATTAAATTAAATTTCACATTGTTGCTGTGAAGAGAGGAGGTAGGAAGAGCCCAGTCTCATAGAATCATAACTGGAAAGCAGTTTTGCTCTTCATGAACACTCTTGTAACCTCACTGTACTAACCTATGGGCAGAACCTAAAGGAAATGACATAAAATCCAATTTAACTTCAGACTCTTTCATTTTATAAGCAAGAAGAATTTGTGAATCTGCATAGATGCAATTGAACAAAATATGTAATGCAAGCCCTTTTTCATTGACTTAATTTAACCAATTTCAGCCACGTGTCAAATCACATGAGGGGGATGCTCTAGAAACTAGTAAAGTCACAAACCTCTTAACTAATCTTGTTGATGCTAATTTAAATTCTTGTAATAAATTTCTATTATAAAAATATCAGAGGGAAATAGGAAATGCTGGTACATAATGCTCAGGAGATATGAAAACTAGTCTGATTGGCTGGGAAACTTGTGCCTTTCAAAATTCCACACTTACGAGCAGTCCTATGAATGTTTTGGTCAGTTGCTGGCATTTAATGAAACCTGCAGAATTCATGGCATCTGTAAGAGTCCCACATTGCTTTAGTTGATGATGGGGCTTGGGCCAACAGGCTCAGTGTCTCTGGATGATGGATCTCAGGTTGAAAATCACTGTGCTCGCTCACCCTTCTGATCATCCTGGACGTCAGATTCATGGGAAATCAAAGTTGCTTTGTTATGCTCATTTCTGAATGGAAACGCTTTGCATGCCTCTCATGTCTACATCTGGGCTTTGGGTCAGATGCTTTGCACACTCAAGATTTCATTCAGTAGCTGTGGCAGAGTGCATCATGTTAGGTTTTCATTCGTCAGTCCTGGGTGCTTGAAACTGTAAGGAAGAGCCATTCTCACAATATGAGTGAGAAACCTGAAGTTGTGGGGTCCTCAGCGCATCAGCTGCAGCTGACTAGCTAGTTAAAGATAATCTGGTCTTTCTAATTTAAAAATGTAATCTAAGATGATAAGTTAAAGGGAACACTGTTACGGTTGTACATGACGCTAGAATAGATTTGTCCTCAGTGCTGTTACAAAACAAGTCTCCACAAACAAATTTTAGTGTCTCATTAAAGACTGCTTTATTGAGAGCATAGTGAACAATGGATATTTAAGGTTATTTTTTGAGAGCAGAAATAATTTACGTTTAAAGAAAACTTTGACTTTATTTCTTGACCATCTTAAGCTATAAATCTTAAGCTGTGTTTTACTTGCTCTGTTATTACCAGAAATGCAGTGTAGTAAAACATGAAGTACTCAAAAAAACCCCCGCAAACATTATTGAAGTCTTATATGGGCACTTAATGTTGAAACATCTTTACTACCAGTTTATAGACACTTAAAATATCATTGTCCTATAAGGTCAATTGCTCTTGCAACTTCACTAATGGCAGTTACACTGCCTACCCTGTATTGCATTAAATCTTCGTGTACTTATTTAGAGTCATGTGCTTCTTCCACTTTCAATGCTCTTACATATGTTATAGGAATCAGAACTTTTAAAGCAGGCTTTTAAAAATCGGATGTAACTTTTAAATCATATGTGCCTTCCTTTTGTTTATTTCTAGAGCTGTTAGAGACACAAATGAAAATGCTTTTGTAATATAATTGATGTCTGACTATAACATGAATCTTGTCATATTCAACTTTTACCTCTGTTCTTGTACTTGTATCATTCTGCTCTTTTAGCAGAATTGAAGAGGATAGTGTCTGGTCTTGATAGCTTGGGATACAAAAAGGGATCTATGGCGAGTCCTAAATGAAATCATTTATCTGCTTTAAAACTATACTTCAAGGACTGTTATGCCTTCAGCAGAGATTTGCAGGGGAGGGGAAGAGATCAGAAGGAAAAACTGAAGCGATGGGTCATCATGACATACTTGCGTACAAGCATCAATAAATACACTTCTTAGGGGCAGTTGCTGGTACGTCTTCCTCCCAGATATGAGTACAGAGGTATGGTGTCTGCCAGCACCCACTGGGCAGCTCAACACACAGCTACATGCCACACACACTCAGGAGAATGCACAAAAGGTAATTTGTGTAGGCATAAATATATGTACCGAGAATATAATTCCTTAGGAGCAGGCAAGCTGATTGTTTGATTCAAATTGTTTCTTAATTGAAACACAAAACAGCTCCTCTTTAATCTTCAGAGTACTTGAAATCATGTCTAGCTGGGAATATATGAACAACAGTATATGAACTGCATCTTTGAGGAATGATGTCTCTACTTTTTTCCAGTAACAGATGCCATTTGGATTAACAAATAGGGATTCTCCTCACAGCAGCAGTATCTGATGGGGTTATCAAATTCTCTGAAACTAAAGAGAATGTGACAGTGACATCAATCAGATGTTATTGCTGCACATACAAATTCATTTGCTAGCCCAAGTGGTAGTTCATTTTTGTGCAGCTGGGAAATTCCTTTCAAGATTTGGTAATAGCTCAGCAGTGTGTATGAGTGGATTTGTATACATAAATGACATATATGGGTGCTGTGGCAGCAGTACAAAGCCATACAAATCTGGAGCTGTTTGTTCCTGATTTGAGGCTTTCCATCATCAGAGCTTTGTCTTTTTGGCCTGTGTTAAACATGGGGAGCATAACATCAAGTTGAAACTTGCCGTGGTAGATTCACAGATGTTTCACCTATGTATTTGTTAAATTAAATGTAGGTCTGTAGTGACAAATTTCAGTCTTGATTAAACCTACGTCGGATTATAGTCTGGTGCTGCAGTTTTCACGTTCATTTTGTAGTGGAGTAGGTATCAGGCTTAAAACCTTAACTTATATCCATAATATTTAGAGGATGTTCAACACTAGACTTCTGTTATAACATTGCCTTTATGGTTTTAAATGGTAATTGCCCTAGTGGCTATTTTATGCACTCAAGTATAAGTTCTCTATATGTGTATAATACCTGGATTTAGTTGTCTTTGTTCAGAGCCATATCAGGCATAGCAACAGCTCCTGTGGGTCAAAAGCTTTTGCCTTTTGAATACCCTCCGTGCCTCTCTGAGTTGACCTTCTCTTAGGAAATAGGTTCACAATAGGGCTGAAACGTCCTGCATGCATTTCTCATTTCGTAGTGGAGCATTGCAACTGCTATGTCCTCTTGGGCTTTGAGCTTTGAAGAGCTCCTCTTCCTTATGGCTGCTTTTAGACAAGAAAAAATATGCCAGCAGACTCTATATCTGTGCGTTAGCACTCCATGTACTGCATTCCCTTTCTGGGCTGTTGCATTAATTTCACAGTGTTTTCCAATATCTAGTAGCTCTGAATCAAAAGAATCTTGGTCTTTTCTGTTTCTAGCAGTTCTGGATTTAGAACAGTCTAGAAATTAAACGATGTCCTAATCTTTCCTTAGTGGCAAATGAGGGAAGAGTACTTGTCTGTGTGGGCATGGCCAAATTGTGGCACTGGGACTTACAGTCCTGATGTTAATCCATGGAGAGAACATCCTCCTATCCACACTGTTATTGGGCCATGAGAAATTAGTTTATTATGAACAGGATTTAGGAAAAAAAATTAATGAAGTGTCATTAAAATATATATATATATATATACACATATATATTTTTTCTTAAAGCACCCTGTAAAGTAAAAGCATGAATTCAGTTTGTTTGTGGAGCAGAGGCATCTCGATATGTATTCGCACTTGTTAATGAAGGGGGACAGCTGCCTGGAGATGCAGAAATTGTAGTTGAAAGGAACTCTGAGAAACACTTATAAGTGTATGTCTATGTATTTTTAGATAGTCTTTTGTACAGATTTGTATCTATTCACTGTAAGAGAAACGCTATCCTTTTACAGTCTCCATTGAGTGGTATTGGCTTTGAAAGGTATATTCCACCCCTGCTTTGTTCACATATGCACATTATTTCTATTTTAAGGTTTGCTGTGAGTAAAAGCAATCACTGGGTAGGATTCATCTCCTTACAACTATGTCTCTTTAGAGTCAGTGGAGATCACATCAGGACAGTCAGTAGATTCTCGAGTGCAATTCCTGCTATCTTAAAGCAACACTTAAATAGGTCAGATTAATTGTGCCTGAGAGGTTTATTTCTTTCCACTGATTATGGAGGGAGAGTAGATGTTTGCATCACAGTCATCAGCTCTGAAGCTCAGTGATGTGCATCCCACCTGTGGTGTCAGCACAGAGTGGTTCCTGCAGTGAGGTGCTTCCCATCTACTGGCCTCCCGCTCTGCATTTCTGTGGTTCTGCTTTCCTGCACACCAGTATGATTTTTGCCTTGACATTAGAGTTCATAGATGTGAAAATGTAGTCTCCAGATGTTTTAATTCTGCCTGTCAGCACAAGAACCACATTCTAAAACACTTCGTTTGACATAATGCATAGGAGAGAAGTGGAGGTGCTGTAGGAGACTTTGTCAAATGGGTCCTTTGCTGTTACAACTAGGGCAAGTTAGCCCTGTTTTGAGCATGGTTGGATTATGCAACCTCCAAAAGCCTCTTCCAGTCTGGTTAATTCTATGACTCTTCATCCAGAGTTTTTCAAATTCATGGTTATTAGTGGCAGGTTTTAAGTCGGGCAATCTGTCTTTTAACAGGTCATAACATAGCAGCCAGTCTTGGGCCTGTACCTTGCTATCTGACCTACTCCTGGGGCTGGATGAGGAGAGCTGCCTGGATTTTCTCCATGAAGTTAGGCAGGATCTTCTGTAGGTACTCAGCAGAGCATTGCTTGGCAAACTTTTTTCCCCCTTTCCTTCCTCTACAAAGAATAAGTATATAGAATAAAGTGAAAGAAGATATTTTTCTGTTCTGCTAAGGCAATTTTGTAAGACCTGGCGTGAGTATCCTGGGAGTCTAAGCTAAAGATGGTGAACATATGGGAAAGCCCAGGAGGAAGCACAGAGTTTTAGTTTTCAAACCTTACTCTTGGATTGCTACAGTAATGTAATGAAAGGACATTAAATGAGCTGAAGTTATTAAACCCTAAAGGTTACAGAGTCCTATTGGGGGCCACATTCAAAATGTAATTAAACCAAGTCCAGATATTTTAATTTCTAGCTGGAGATTTACACAACATAAGTAGATTCTTCTTCCAATTCTAAACTTTATTGAAAATAAGCTTGTTAATTTGTTTATTTCTCTTTAGCAGTAACTGAATAGACATTGTTTAGAGCCACTTGGCTCTAGTAAAACAGTAGGTACCAGTATCAAAGAGTCATGGTTCAAATCAGATCATGTATCTGGGAAAACAGATGCTTGCACTCTGCTATTAAAGTCTCACTCCCCCAAAACCATGTAGTCTGCAAATGGTTATCCATTCTGATCCTCCAAGGCTCTCCCTGCCTGTTGTTCCAGATGGTCCATTGCTGGTATAATGCTCTCCATTACAGTGTGTGAGAGAACAATGGTCCTAGAACTGTTAATTCTGCTTATTAGGAATATAGGATTACACTTATAAGAGGTTGTTTCCATCTAAAACATTCCGATTTCATTGTAAAATGAACTTGAGTGAGTTTAACTCTTCAAGAACACTATCTTTAAAAAACAAAACACAAGAACAACAACAACAAAAAGTTCACCAAACATGAACACCACTGAGAAAAATCCTTAAAACAAGCCAAAATCCAAAACCAAGGACATATCTTTATGGATTTGACTTGGCTTCCTATTGCTGGATTGGCTCAGCTTTTAGTAGTCCCTTCTCTCCTTCTGTCTGACTAGCTGCTCTTCTCTGAAGGAGTCGGATTGGCTCTGCTATCTATTTTCCTCAGGGAGAAAGCTGGCATGTGGTTCAGGTGCCTTGTGCTGCAGTTTGCAGGTCTGTGCTGGAAAGCTGACTCTTGAGATGACCTGGGTGAAAAAGAAGACGTCACTCCCTCTGCCCCACATCAGTTTATTTCTTGGACTAATTCTGTGACCTGTTTGGGCATTGTGACTCCAAACAAGTTTATTCATGAAACACATCTTGAGTGTGTCCTGTGACTGCCTTGGAGCTGGGAAGATGATTTGAGGGGGCAAGAAGCCAGCAGTCTGCCTTGGTGAGTTGTGCGCACACTAGCTAGGGTTTGAGTGACCTGGAATAATCAGGCACTGGCAAGGTATACCTGGGTGCTGTGAAAAGGTGTGGATTAGAATTCTTAAGGTGAGGGGAGACTCAGTCCTAAAACTCGCTCCTTGGTTGTTTGTCTTGACTGTTGGAGGCAACGGGCTGGCACTGAAAAAATGCTTAAGTTTTAAATTCAGAACAAAAACCTGCAGCAAGCCAAATCACCTTATTTAGAACTTACTAATTGCTTATAACTTTGCTACATCAGTGAAGACATTAGTTAGAAGCAATTGTGGGGCAAGGAGGAAGATAAGAACATGTTTTTAAGACTGTCTTAATATTCAGTCGTACTAAACAAGGTTGCTATGCTTGAGACAACAAGAGTAGAGGAGAACTGCTGAGAGTTGCTCTCCTGCTGGAAGGTGTTTGTGTTTGGAAGTACAAGCACTCTGCCCAAGAGACAGCGGGCTGCAGGCTGGCGTAAAAGCTGCTTCAAGGACAGAATCCAGTGAGAATGGTTTGTATGCAGGTGGAGGAGAACATGAACCTTGGGCACCACTCTCCCTTTTTTGTTTTGTTTCTCTACTCTGATAGGGTTGTGTAGGGCTGGGCTTCTTAGAGGAGTAACTGTATTAAAGACAGCAATTCCTGAAAAGGTCAATTTAGGATACCTTCGTCTTGATCGGTAAACAGACAAAAAAATAGATGTGTGAGTTTTGCACTTGAATCTCGATGAGCAGGAGGCATGTGGTAATGTGTGAGAAGAGCCTCAATGTGCAGAGCAGCCCAGAGAGACCAGTTCAGCAGCAGATCTGGATGTGGGAGTCAGACAACGCTCCCACATTAATTAATGAGGTGAGGAAAGAAATAGAATCACGTGTTTTCCAAGTTTGTTCTCCAGAGAAGATTTATCTGGAAAAGCTTCTGTGTTGATTTAATGGAGATGTGCACACTATGAGGTGTTTGTATGAACAGTTCTGAGCTATTTGGATGCATGTCCCAAAAGCAGAGTAGGGCAAGCGGTGAGAAACTTCTCCCCTGCTTTTTTATTTGCTTACCTTATTTCTCACTGAACGAAGGTGCATTGGGTCTGAGGGCAGTGTCTGAGCCAGTTATTCCTCTGTCCTTCCAGGGTACAGTGCCAGTCCCTGCCTGTTCCCTGCCGGGTGTTTCCTGAGGGAAAACTGAATGAGGAGTGGGGTGTGAAGAACCTGTTTCCCCCAGGAGAGCAGCTCAGGGATTTGTATTGAAACAGGCCAGTGATTGAGCTTAGTCCTTAACCAAAGTGTTAATGCTGGCAGCTTGCCTGCACAGTATAAAAAAAGAAGTAAAAAAAAAGGTAGGGGGAAGGATGAGGGTGAAGATGTGGATGGAAAAGAAAACACAGCAGCCTGTACAACCCATGCAAAAGAGACAAAATGAATGTGCTACAAGGAAGGCAAGCTTCCTGGGTGAGGTCAGAATGGAGAGGGGAGCAGGTCACAGGCACAAGCTTGAGAAGGTTAGCTTTGAAAAGCACTCCAATGGCTTTTTTCTGTGCTAGGGAGCAGCAGCTGTTGGTTGTGCCTCTGCTGAGGTTGAATTTTGATCTACTTCAAGCTGCAGTAAAAAAGATGCAATATCCTCTGCAAAATGCCTGCTGAGCACAGAGCTGGGTTTGCAGGGATTGCATGGGTAGATCAGTCTACTGGCTTATTAGCTAAAATGATCAGGAATTGCATCACAATGGACTATCGATGTCCCATAGCAGCTGATGGCTCTGAATTCTCATCTCTTTTCTTTGAATATCTATTTTATGTATTTATGAAGAAACTTAAATTTATATTTATATACATGTATGTATATTTATGAAGAAACTTAAATTTATATTTATATACATGTATATATATATATATACATACATACATGTATGTATGTATATATATATGTATACATACATGTATGTATGTATATATATATATACATGTATATAAATATAAATTTAAGTTTCTTCATAAATTTTTAGGATACAGTGCACTCGTACCTTGTAACAATTGTATCTTCTGAGATAATTGTGCCCTTAATTTTTTCTGCTGGTTGTTTCTTCTAAACTTGCCATCTGTGGGACTGGCAGTCCTCAGTGGCTTCAAACATCCCAGTGAAATTTGATCTGATCTTTCCTTTTACTTTGTCTAAACAAGCATGGTCTAAACTAGTTGGTTCAGGGTGCGTGGCACACAGAGCATGCTTGACTGAGAGTTTCCAGGCAGGGTGAGGATCCTTATGAGGAAAATCCATTCTCTTCAGTGAAAGCTGCCTTCAGAGCCTGGGAGCCCTGGGACAACTGCAGCCGTGCCTTGCAGTAATCTGGTAAGCAAGAGAAAGATGAGGCTGATTGGAAAATAAACCGAAATGATACAATATTTGCAATGGATAGCTTTCCTCCTGTCTCTGCATATATTGAAAGTTTGTGCTATTTCATGATGCCTCTCCTTTCCCTACCAAATGTTTTACTGTTTTGCTGCTTGCTCTGAAGCTCTAGCAGAGACCTGCTGTGGTACCTAACTTCTAATCTGAGGGTCAGCAGGTTGGGCTCATTCAACAGCAAACTCTGTGGTCACTAAAGTGTCACTGATGCCATGTCCCGAGATACATCCCAGTAAGGTTTTCCAGAAGTGAAAAGATGACAGTTCTGACAAAGGCCAATGAAGTGGGAATTATCAAAGCAATGTAAAAGGGGAGTTTGTTCAATGAAGAAAAGAGAAGTTTCCTTTTGGGATTGGGGGAAAGGACTGAAATGAAACGAAGCTTTCTTGTAAATATTATAGAGAAACTCTTTGCTGGCTTGGCTGAAAGACAAAGTTAGCATGAAGTAAACCGGACAATGAATTGTACAGACAGTTGGATAGGCAGGCCTTGGATTTCTTCATAAAGACCATTTCCTGTGTGTTGTTAATCCTGTTGATTTAAAAACAAAACAACAACAAAAGGTTTCCTTAATTGTCCAGAAGTTTGCTGGACCCAAACCTTGATGGCTATTACGTATTTTCCACAGATTACATAAATCTAAGTTTAGTTTGGATGTCATTCTAGCTGACTCTTTTTCAGCCATGCAGTGGAATTTGAATGTGGGTTATTATAGTGGGTCCCTTTTTCCTTTACTGACAATTTTCCCAGCGGTGTAATCAGTCTGTGATAAGTTTTGATTCTGCGTTAACTCTTGTGAGATTGTTTTTATGGATTCATAAGGAATCAGACCTTTGGAACCTGCGTTAGCAGAACAGAAAAACTTTTCCTCTTGTCCTCTGGATGCAGAAACGTCGTGTCACCTAGAAAAAGTGACACAGTAATCACAAGCTGAATGTGAATTTGCAGAAGAGGGCTGTTGTATGGTCCTTAGCTTAGAACTGCATGATGCTTCTTTAGAAGGGAGACCCTGAAGAGGCGTTCAAAATGGAGTACTTGATATGCTTCAAGTAAAAACCAATGCCTTAGTGGAAATCATGTGTTGCATTTTAATATTTCTGGTTTTGCTAAGGGAGAGGAGAAAAAAATAATCCAGGTTGCTATTTCTAAATGAGTTCTAGCAGTGACCCATACAGTCCACCTTCTTCTTTTACACGGGCACACAAGGGATCTCTCACAGTAAAGAGTGCTAAGTTTGCATGCTTAAATTTAAAATCCTGCTTAAATAGAGTTTAACTAAGACCTTAACTCTCTTGACATTAGACCTAATAATTATTAGGCAAAGCAAGTACTGTCTTTTATTAAACTAATGGGTAGAGTTGGAAGGAAAAAGAAGACAAGCTCCTGGGTGTAAAAGAATTTGTCTTTTTTTTTTTTTTCCTCCCAACATCTCTTAGCGAGAGGTGGGGAGAATGAAGTATTTTCTCTTTCCATTCAGTGCTTTTCTTGCCCATGTCCTTGATTGATCATAACTCTGATATATACTACATTATGAACTATTGCTGTTCTGTGGTTGTGTGATTAAAAATGAAAGAGGTCCTACTGGGGGAAGCTGCAGTCTGACTGGGACTAGACTCCATGGTGAGGTGCAGTAAGCAAAGGAGCAGCATCAGGAAGAGACAGTGAAAAAAGCATGTTTACAAAGGTCAGTTCTCCATGTGGTTTTGGTTTTGAAGACCAAGTACGTAATGCAGTAAGCTTCAGAAGCTATCAGCAGCTTCTCCTAGCTGACAGTTCAGGTACTGGGGATAAAAGAAGTGATTTTGAAGGAACTGATGAAACTTGTGAGGTTACATGTTAACATCCAGTAGATGTGAGCTCCCAATTGCCAAGCTGGCCTCTGTGTTCTTTCATTTTTTGAGGCCTGTGGCAGATGTAGGAAAACATGAGGAATTCTGACCTGTGAATTAGGCTGGGATCTTTAATTAGGCAGGGAACACTTAGGAAAAAAATTGGCCTGAATGGGGATTTTTGAGCAATGAGCTGATTTGAGAGGTTCAGGTTTGATATCCTGCCAACTAAAGTTTTGCATTAATACTCAGGCCTCTCTTGCTGCGTGAAGTAGGATGAAATCTGTTTGGGTTTGCCCAGTTTAGCAACATTTTAACTGGTACAAAGCACATATAAACTGTCTGCAGGCTGCTCAGTGTCCCTGACTCATGCTGGATACAAGCAGCAGTTAAAGTTACAGCATCCCATTCTCCAGCTGTGCCTGGTCTAACAGGGCAATATCTGCTTGAGACTAAGAATGGTGTGGGTCTTCCTGGCCAGTTGGAAGAAAGCTTTAGCACGCAAGCCTGGATGTGGAAACAGTCTCGTCTGCAAGAGTAACTCATTTCCATTGTTCTGAGACCTCATTTTCTATAATGATGTGGAAACACTGCTAATGAATTTCAATTCATGTTCATCAGATCTCTTGGATTTGATCAAATATAGGCAGGTCTAGTATAAGACTCAGTAAAAGGGGATTTAGTTTCTCAATAGCAGGAGTTATGTTCTCTCTATTGCCCTGTATTATCCAGCATCAGAACTAAGCTTGGTAGAGCCTGTTGCAAAGGTGGAATGTGCTTAGCTTAAAAACTAGGTCATGGTCTGAGTAGGCAGTGATTAATATCAGGGTTCAGACCATGTGTAACCCATTTCTGTGAAATATTTATATTCTCAAGAAGGATTTTATCATGGGAGGATTTCCCAGCAGGTTAGGCATATACCAATGTAGCCTTCATTTTTCATGCTGTGATTTAACTGGGTCTATTCAAGAAATGAGTAATTGCTACATCATTGTGATTTTTTGCTTTATCTTAGAACTGCAAGTTTACCTGTTGCCTACAGGGTTCTAATATGAACCTGGTGAACCACGAACGAAATGCTGTTTTGGAATGTAGCTGAAATTAAATCTTGATGTGGATCCTTTGCATGATTTCTAGAATAATGTTCTGCAGGGTATCCCATAACACTGCTGTGATTCTAACACTTGCCTGTAAGAATGTTTCCAACGGCATCCCTAACAGCGACTGGGAATCACTGTATGTTTTCATCTGAGATGTGTACTGACAAAACTTTTAGAAGAGTGTTTTGAGAATGTGATCATTTTCTATCACTTCTATTTTCTTGGAGTGTTTGCTGTGATCATAAACATAATAATAAGAAAGCAAGAGGATGAAAACTGAGACACGGGCAAGATCCACGTACTCTACCTGGTGCTAGTATTGCCTCGCTATGAGAATCATTGTTCTCATCAGCCACAGAAAATGTAGTTTAGTTTTGTCTTCTCAAGCTTATCTACTTTACGCAAGCAGCTCTAAGACACCAGGCTGAGTCATGCCTGGTATGCCTGGTAGATAAGTCTACTTCATGCAGTCATTTAAATTACAGTGCTTATCCCTTTCATAGCATAACGAGTCTTTTTTTCATCTTTGAAGTGCTTTCAGACTGTTTGCTCTTAGTTCACCTAACACCTGAGAGACAGTGACTGAGAAACGGAGGTTAAGGGGCTTGCTTCAGGCACAGAAACAGTTGGTGTCTGGGCTAAATTCAGGTTTCTGTACACTTGATTCCCATTCCAGAATTAGGAGCCTCCATTTAAAAGCCAACTAAAGCTTATATCTCCTTTTTGTTTCTTTACTTTTTTAAAGGGTAAAAACTATTTTGTTGCTCCACTGCAGCAACGCTAATGCAAGTTTTAATGTGGTAGCTGTAAGAAGGTATTTGTTACAGGCGACAGCTTAGAGTTTCTCATAATGACAGCTCCGTCTGATGGCAACAAAATTTTGAGAATCAAAGGTATGGATGTAATTAGGAATCTTGCTAATGATTCTGTGCGTTTTTGTTTTTTCCTTCTCAATGAAATGAGATTCATACAGATTAATTACTACCTGCTATAAATAAACCCTGAGAATGGCAATCTGCATCGCAGTGGCAGAGGGTAGCTGTCATTTAATATATCACAGCTTTCCACGCACCTGTTCACCCGGTACTGTTCCTATGGCAACTACACTTTATAAGGGAAGCTCTGCATAATTAGCGTGGATCGAGGTCTATATCGACCAGAATAATTTGGAAGAGTATGGAGAGCCCAAAGGAGAAGGCAATGCTACTTGTCTCAGTAGGGAAGGTATCAGACCTCTGCTGCGTGCTACATAGTGAGGCAGTTACTAGGAGAATTCAGCAGAATTAGCAAATCTGAGGAAGCCAAATTATACAAAACAAGAAACTTTATCTTTTTTATTTTTTTGGTTATGAAACCATGTTAGAATGAGCTTTGAAAAGTGAACAAAGACAGAAAACCAAACTAAAACAAAAACCATGCTTGCATAGGAGGCTTTGTTGCAACTTAGGACATTTCACAGAGTGCACAAGTGTTGTCAGCCTGGGGACCAGGCGGTGATGGCCAGCACTGCTTGTAATGTCCAGCTATGCCTTTTACCTTATTGATCTTTGTTTTTTGTCAAGACCTGCCAGACGCATTTCAAAGTGACAGATGCAGATGTGTGACCCGTGTTGCCTCACAATGCAGCACATTAAATGTAGAACAACAGCTTTAACTTCAGTTTTATTTTTTTTTCTTGGCTGCTGGTGTCAGAAATGTCACTTAAAAAAAAACAAAGCTCAATGATTTTATAAAATGCCTATAAAAAGAATAGTGCTGAAACTGGGAGAGCTTTGTGTCTGGTTGTGTGTGTGTGCACAGAAGACTGAGCGAGTCTTCTAACACTGTCTTGGCTTCAAGTCTCATCTGGAAGTGACTCAGTTTTCAGTAGAGGAGCTGTATCAGGCTCTGCAGCTGTATGTGAAGTATATGACTTTTAATTCACTGGGGATCCAGTTTGAACGCAAGTGTTGATAGAGCAGAATCATACTTGTGTTGTAATAAGACTTCGTAATATGAGTCATCAAAGTATCTCAAAAGAAAAAGGGAATGAGAACTTGAAAATATGTGCTCTTCAGCATTAGTAATGCTGGAAAATAATTTGAAATACAATGGGTGTTAGAGGTCATGCAACAATGTGACAGTGTAGTATGTGTACCATCTTGGCTTTTGAAGATGCAGTTACTGAAATCGGTCTAAATTTGCAGAATTTGTAGATCTTGTATGATAAACAAGGTAGAATCCTTGGGTGATACTGATTTGTGTTACTTCATCATTGCTGAGTTCTGCATTAGGTGACAGGCTGTAGGAAACTCCTTTGCTACATCTGAGTAAAAAGTCTAGGAGAGAAGGTGCTTTTTTTGCTTCTACTGGTTCTGGATTGGGTACTTGGTGGAGAGGCCTCCACTAATGCTATATGTGATTTTTTTATATTTTATTTTATTTTATTTTATTTTATTTTATTTTATTTTATTTTATTTTTCCCAATGGGGATGATGGTGGGAGGATTCTTGACTAAAAAAACTGGCATTGCATGCCTCTGTAACAGAATACAGAAAAGATACCCCTCTTAGGTTCTGTGGAGGACAGGGCAGGGACTTGAGTCCTTGATGTCTTGAGGGTTCCTTCCTGCATGGTATCACAGCTTCAAGAGGCAGAGCTTTGGGTGCCTTCCATTTAAGCAGGTGTCTGCAACGCTCATTTTGGAGAATTAGTTTTGAATCTCCCTAAAGAGAGACAATGGAAAGAAGAGCTGGGGTGCAGCCTTAGCTGCGCTCATTCCAGCCTGGCTTTGCACCATTACCATTGTGGCCTTCCTGGGCAGGCTCTGAAGAATAATTTCAGATATGACAATTTCCAGTCAAATAAGAAAATGAATAAGGAGCTTAATTTCTTCCAGGAAAGGGCTGCAATTGAGTGAAGTTTTCTGAGTTGCAACTTTCCAGGGAGATAACTAATAACT
This sequence comes from Coturnix japonica, assembly GCF_054131305.1. Taxonomy (NCBI): domain Eukaryota; kingdom Metazoa; phylum Chordata; class Aves; order Galliformes; family Phasianidae; genus Coturnix; species Coturnix japonica. The sequence continues at coordinate 626,002 of NW_028188972.1, forward strand.
ACATTCCCCAGAAAAATCTTGCTTTTAGGAGCAAATCTGGCTTCAAGTCTCTATTCTAAGTTAAGGATTTTAGCTCTGAGAGTAATGATGCAATGTAAGTACTTTCATAAATTCAGTTCATTTAAAAAATATATATATTCTGTGGCCCCAAAGTGCTGGATCTCATAAGCTACCCATTTGAAATTGTTAGATAAGTGAGTTTTTTTATTGTTTTTCAGTAGGAAAACATAACCTCAAGATAAGGATTGTTTGGTGCAATCTATTCAGTTTTGGAGATGTGTTCTCTTTGGAGTTCTGCCTCATTTTACTTTTGTGTAAAGGAGAACTCAGTCCTTAGCTCCAGTGGTTCAAATCTTTTCATATTTCTAATCACGTTGAAGAAAAGGGGAAAAAACTTGGCCAGAAAAGCTTAAGTAATATGCGGTCCTAAGTTTTGGAAGGTAATCTTTGTACTCCATTAAGGTTTAAGGGCGGCACAGACAGTGGTTAAAAGAAATTTCCTAACCTATGTCAAATTATTGTGTGATCTACAAAAACAGCAGACTGGACTTTTCTCAGCATGTCTGCTTCTGTTTTTTTCCAGTGTTCATTTTTTGGTTATAAAATGCTATCCTTTTTGACATCTACTAAAAAATGCATTTAAAATCTTCCTTAAATATATGACCATCCATTTATCTGTGCATCGTAGATCTATCTGAAGTAAGAAGATGAGTAATATGTCTCCTGATGCAATGCTTTAAACAACTAGACTGAAGCAAAGATTATTTCTAAACAGATAATTTACTGTTTATTAAAGGGACTAGATTGGGATAGCAAGAAAAGGTCCTCTAGATCTGAATGTATTAATAAGGAAAAAGCCCACTGTCTTGTCAACTTCTGTGTCTACACCACCAGGGATGCTTCATTGACAATTACTGAGAGATAGTTACTCATGGAGATTAAATATAAGTTTACTTCCCTCTTCCCCTGCCCCATCCCTCCTGAGCTTAGTGGTATTAGAATGGACCACTGTCATCCAAAAACTTGAGCGAAACCACTGAATCATTCTATATGTGCGTTCAGAAACCCCTTTAACTACAACAGGCTTTAATCACTATCTATAAAGAAATTGAAATGAAATGGAAGTCTGGTACGTGTGTTATCAGTTCCCAAAGCTAGCCAATACACTTGGCATAAAAATACGTTCATATTCCAGGCTTACTTTCAATGTATCTTGCTGAAAATGAAGAGACTGTACAAAACCACTCCACCTTTGAGCTTACAGCTGATTTATGTAAGGTAGCAAAATGGGATCAAATGTGTCCTGATGTGTCTTCTAGATTGTGGTTCTTGTAGATTCATAAAACACTAGTAAATTCAGCAAATTTCACCCTCATGACGAATAGTTTCTTCAGTGAACAATGTTTAATAGACTCCAGGTGATGAGACAGGCAGAACTGCAGGAAAGATCTTTGAAGGTCTGAGGATTAGCAAAATGCATTTGGAGTTTGGGTTTTCCTTGTAAAATGTATGGTCTAGTTTGTACCTCAAAGACCCAGACTAACTAGTTTCTTCTGTAAGCATGGACCTTTGCTTTGTTTTTCTTTGGTTTCCACACTTTGAATCTGTGTAAATCTGTGTGCCACGCTGAAGAACAGCTGTTGTGAGTTTGCCTATATTTCTCTCCTTCCCCCCCCCTTATTTTTCTGCCTAATTTTTACTGAATCTGTCTTCTCTTGCAGCTTACTTTAGCTCATTCAGGGCTAGAGATCTGGAATGGGAATAGGAAAAGCAGTCAGTCAGATCTGTAAGCCTTCTTTGGCAAAAGCATTGGCACTAACTCTAGTTCTTCATCACTTTTATTACATCATTATGCTGGCTTACTACACTGACTTTTCAGTGTAAAATTGGCACAATGTGGGCTTTTGGAAGGTGGGGTTTAATGCAGGTACAAAGCCATGTAAAGCACTTGCTGGGGTTGCACACTGGAGGAAAGAGTAAGTAGGAAAAGAGGCAGATCCCTGTAGCGCCCACATGCTTTTATCTCAAATAGTGGATCTGTTTGTTTCCACTGGCATATGGAGGTGCTTTGGAGAGCAAAAGGATCCAGAATTTTGCCATCTGAGTGAGACTAGGAGTGAAATGTCATGTACCCTTATAGGACTCAATTAAAACATTTTGAAATGCTTGCATTGGGCATGCATACAAACACATTCAGAAGAAAGGCAAGGCTCGATTAATGATGGTGCATCAAAAGTTCAGCATCCTAAACCTTCCCTTTTAAACTCAGGGAGTCTTTAGAGATCTTGTCAACGCTGTTTATGTTGCTTAACAGTGTCTTCTGCCATTGACAAAGCAGCACTTCGCTTCTGTAGTTAATGTGGCAGATTCTCTCTGTCCCTATTCGGATGCTGATGGAAGTTATTTACAGCCTCAGCAGAAAGATCACACAGCGCTGTGATAACTGGCCCCTATCGACACTGCCAGGTTTCCAGGTCTGTAAGACAAATGTTGCTGCTGGCTCTCAGCACCCTGTGTGCCTTGCATTCTGATGCAGATTTTTATTACCTGGCAGGTGGCTTAGGAGAAAAAAGAGCTGAGATCAATAACTGCAAACGATCAAGTCATGTCAGAGAGGGGTCAGCAGCCAGCACTAGTGGAAGCTGCCCCTTGACACGGCTCTTGTGGAGGAGGAAAGGGCCTTGATTTCTGAAAAGCACTGTGCTGTGTTAAGAGTGCCTAATTATCGCTGTTGCTACGGCCGGCTAAAATAACAGAGGGCTTTGAACAGGACTGGTGAATAACTGCACTTAGCTCTGATTGTTGGCTGTGTTGCTGCTGTCTCTCAGGTCTATGCTGGGTGTTCCTGGTCTGGAGACCCAAATGCACAGTGCTGTGGGCCTGGGAGAAGACCCAAAGGCCTTGGGCAGCCCCACACCAACTGTGGCCATTTTGTGCCTGGGGTGGGCTTATCTCACCTGCTCTTAAACACCACCAGTGTCACCTTCCTTTAGCACACTCCTGTGTGGCAAAACCAAAACCAGCAATTTTTGCTCTGGTTGCCAAAGCAGAACGATGAGAGGCAAGGGCCTTGTCAGAGTTTCAGACAGAACTCCAGCAGATATAGCAACCTCTTCATTTCATCTTGGTTCGTATCTCCTTGGAATTAGATGAGCAGCAGATTCTGCAGTTTTCTTCCAGCGCAATCCAGGAAGATGTCTGTAAGCAATTTCTGCATTAAAGTCCCTATTTATATCCGTAATTAAAGAAGTAAGTATCGTAGTTATCTTTCTAATTTCATAATTACCTCTTTGAAATAATAGCCCTGTTCCAGGTGTTTTCAAAAATAAAACAGCCAGGGAAATTAATTTCAATTAGAATGGAAAAATACAAACTGAAGTGGAGTGTTTTTTTGTTTTTAAAGATAACAGAAAAAACAACAATAAAACACAACTGCAAAGAACAAAAAAAGCCCAACGTGCACTTCTTGGAGTGTACTTCATTTAGATAATTAAATCCGTACAGTGTGAATGAACCATTGGCAGCAGTGCCCTTTGTCAAATGACATTTAGAATGCATTAATCTGCTCAATTCTGAGGCTTCCCAGCAGCTTAAAACACATCTGGAGGCAGAAAAAATCAGCGATTTCTTAATGAGAGTGAATAGTCTTTTGGTATGTAATACAGATGCTCTAGGCTTTCTCACTTGGAAGATTTAGTAATGTTGAGAAACTCAAGCTGTATTTGTGTGAATTCAGAAGCAATCACAAGCTCATAAGCTTGTTTATGCGTATGTTTAAGTGTTTATGTTGGGGTTCAAAATAAAGACTTTTTTTTCCATCCCAAAGAAAATGAGAGAACCCATGAAGGAGAACACTCTTATCTCAACCATTTCTTTTCCTCCTTTCTCCCTAATCTTTCTTCCAGCACCTTTTGCATTGTCTGTTACCACTACAAATCCTAATTTCTTCCTGTGACAGGGTTGTAGGGGAAACTGTTTGATGTGGGATATGTGGAAAGGAGCTCTTAAGAGAGCTGCCAAAGCTGACAGATTTTGGGAGAAAGTCATGCTTGTTAAAGCTCAAAGTCTAAAGTTGAATTCTGTTAGCAGCACCTGTTCTCTTCCCTTCTCTGGCTCTTGGCAACCCTTCAAAGTGGTCACTAGAACAGAGCTCATCAAAACAGATAAGGCCTGAAAGCAAATTATTAAGGTCACAACTCTCTTCTGGAGTCTTTCAAAGTGTGTTTGTTGCCCTTGTGATGTTGTTGCTCCTATCGGGAATGACATCAGTGAAGTACAGTAGAACCTACCTTCCTGCAGGTCCCCTTGTGAGCCATTAAAATTTGAGACTTTGAAAACTTATTCTGAGTTTTTAATTCATCTGTGCAGGCCTTTGGGGATGAAGCTTCAGGTTTCAGTAAGTGTTTGATACAAGAGAAGGCCTCAAAGTCTGGACCTCTGGATTTGTGTGACATCTGAAAGTGGCCTGGACATCTCTGAAGAGTGTGTTCTCGGGTTGGCTCCCTGAACTTCTCGGAAAAGATCTAACATTGTTCTTAACAACTACGAAGAAGTGCTGTGGCAGATGGTGAAAATGAACAGGAGGGTTCATTTTACCTCTTTAGAGGTAAATTACAGTACTGGGAATACTTGGTGTCTAAAAGTATGTGCTTTGAGGTTTAGAGGGAACTTAATGATATCTGTGTTACGCTAGCCGTGTACTGTTTCCATTTCGAAGTAAGATCTGGCACGTGCCAACCTTTCCCATCACACACATCACCCGAACTAAATGATTGTTTTCAATTGCATTAATTTTTCTGAATAAAATGTCAGTCCTTTAAGTAATAATGTGGTACAACACATTGGGTGGGAAGGTTCTATGTGGGCACTGAATAGGAATGGAATGAAAGATGACCAGGATTCATTCATAGAAAAGGTGCATTTCAAATTGAGGGTGGGACCGCAGATCAAAAGAAGAGAAACGGAGTGCTTATGATCTCTGAAATTAGTGCTTTAAAAAATAAATAGGGGGAAAAATAATTTTTGAACATTGCAAGATGTAAGGGAATTTACATTGGACGTTTTTCATAAATGTTCTTTTTGTTAGTAACTAAGGCTTTTGCAGCTTGAAGACTTGATCCCTTGCAGCCTATCATTTTATCTCTCCTTGATCCTGCAGTGAAATCATAATACTTCATTTTTTTGAGCGATATTATGATCATTTCCATGGCAACAGACTGATGTCCAAAGTACGGGATCATGACTTCAGTGTAGGATCAAGGAAGGGGAGATAAAGTCCTTATTAAAATACGCACTTTGTCAGTAAGAAACGAAACTCATGAAAAATCAATTAATTTTATTATGTGTTTCCTTCTCCAACTGAACATAAGTACAATAAAAAGTACCTTTTTATTTTTTTTAAAGAGGCTGTTTATTTTTGCTTGTTAATGCTGATCAATAAAACTTTGGCTTTAAAGAAAACATGAACAAAGGAATTCAAGCTATCATATATCGTATACATATATAAAACCTTACATAAAATCCTGATAATATACATGTATATTTAAAAAACAGAGTGTTTTCTCACAATCTTTAGTAGGTCTACTGTTATGAAAGTAGACCTTCTCCCCAAAAGATTACTTTTGTGCACTTATATGCCAATTAGGAAGCTCCTGATCATCCCAGCTGTAGTTGTATTCCATTAGGCTCTCTTGGTCATGATATTTCTCTCTTAAGACATTTGTTCTGCCTCCAGTTACCCACATTAGGGAAAAAGAAATACTGGCCTCAGTGACCTATGCTGCAAACCCTGATATGTGTTTGGCAGAGGTGACTGCCTTCTGACCTACCAGATATTTTGGAGGGCATCATGAAAGCCAATGTTAAAAGATGCTATTGGCAGTCCAGAGGCATCAGAATTTTGCCAGATAAAAATGGTCAGTGTTACATTTGTTTTGTGCACTCTCTTTACCTAGAACTGGCTTGGAGAGGTCACTGCATGAAGACTTTCTTGATGTTTCTAAGTAGGAGCAAGAAGGAAGCAAGGGATGTCCTGTTTTAGTAGTCCTATACTGAAAAATACACAGTGAGCTCTGTGGAATCGTGCCTCATGCAGTGGTTATTAGCAGAGGTTTCATACTCAGTCTGAAGTGGTTGTCAGTCCTGTCTACTCCCTCTCAGACCTTTTCTCTAACCAGTTGTCCTCCAGTGAGGCAGTACCAGGCTATCTGTATGTCTGTGATGTGTGGAAGGGCTGAATGTGTGGTTGCCAGCCTGTAGTGGAGAAGAGGGATGGTAAGGCAAGGATGGATGAGGCTGGACCATGAATCCCAGCCTATCCCATGCTGTTGGCTTCTAAGAAGCCACTATGAGTCAGTCTGTGGTACTCTAATATACTTGCCTTTTGTCACTGGATGAAGATGTTGAATTATCTGCTATCACCCCATGGGCCTAGTTCTCCTCTGTCTTATACCATGTGTGTCAGAAGTATTCCTCCTGAGACCAATATTTTGGTGTAAATTAGAGAATAAAACCCTCACTGCAGTGGATAAAAAAACAGACATAGATTTCACGATCTCTCCTCCCATCAGTGTGTGCCTGATTTATGCACAAAACTCCTATTAGCATTGGTGGGAGAAGAGATAACTTACATTGCTAAACAGGTTGTTGTTTTTTTTTTTCCTCAGCTGCCTGAAACTACTCAGCATAAGCCTGTTGTGAAAGTGATTGGAGATTTAGGAGAAGGAATGCCAGAGAGAAATAAGAAAAACAAAACTAATTCTAAACCAAGCAACTGTAAGAACTGTGGGCTTTTTCTTGTGATTTTCCTTGAAACCTAGAGTTTTTAAGCAACTAAATAACTATTCTTAATGGTTTTGAAGTCTTGGAGCGGCTCTGTGGGTGGGGATTTGCAGAGCCCCTGATGAAGGTGGATGTGAAAGGACAAGGAAAGCTCTTAGGTGAGAAAGCAGGAGTAATTTCTCTGCTCATTTCCCTTATCCCAATGTTCCTTGTGACAGCAGAACTCCGTAGAAATGCAGCTCTAGCCCTTACTATTTTGCAAATCAGGTTTTGCTCCCTTTTCCTTTTAATAAAACTTCTGATCTCATTGCCAGCCTCAGAGCTGTAACATTTAAGATTAGTTTTCCCTCTCTCCCTCCTTCTCTGCAGTGTCTTCTGAATTTCTATGACTCTTCTTGAATTTCTGGTCTCTAACAGAAAACTTGTTGTCTTGCCCTTATATACAGCCACCAACTTACTCACTGAAATTTTGGGTAGAACCTACCCATTTTGCTGTTTTCCAAGTGCTGGCATTGCAGTAAACTCTTGAAGGCAAGAGTTAACCTTTTTAAAGCAGAAGCATACAGGACCCACATAGACTCTATAGTCTCACTATATTCTCACACTTACCATTTCCTTTATTGATTTGCCTGTCTAAATGAGTACTTCTAAACTCTGTGGGAGTTTTCCAATTAGATAAAAGGCAATTCATGTCACCCTGCTGCAGCTCTAACAGCCATAACCAAGAGCGTGCGTTGAGGACTCTCAGCAGAACAACCTGGTTTAATCAAGGTGGCCCCCTTTGGTGCTGCCTCATCTGTAGGACATCTCTCAACATGCTTTCTTTACTGGAACTTTAGAGGAATGGGCTGCAGCTACACTAACAGCTAGATGGCTAGCAGAGAAGATGTGTGAGCTTCCCTCTCTTCACCTGTTTGGGGAAAGTGCTGCTTCTTTCAGAACACAGGTGTGATGCACGCAGAGCTTGGCAACTGTCATCAGCTGGAGCTGCCTGTAGCATCACCCTTTTCAAATGAGAACAAAATGTCTGAGAATGGCACTGCTGCTCATGTGAATGGTGTGGCTTCTGTGAGAGCTGAAACTGATAAACTTGCTAACAGAGCCAAGGTAGCGTTTTCTGAGTCTTATGCGTTTGCTGGAGAGTAATGGACTCTGTGTTTTGTGAGAGAAACTCATTTTCTTGTATGCCTGGAGAGTGCTTATGTACCCTGTCCTGAGAAGCAACTGATGGACAACCTCTGGGCATGGCTGAAGAAACCACAATGGGAAGTGGGGGTTTCAAATTGAAACTCCATTGAACATTTAATGCTCTGCATCCTATCCTGGCTTTGGCCCTCTAAGTTTCTCCCTGCTGCTGCCTTCCACCCTCCTCTGCTGTATGCCCTTCCTAGCTGACCTGTCTACCTTCAGAAGGATCTCCATGCTTTTTGGTTTACTCTCCTGCATCAGGTTTCTGGTGCCTCTCCTTGGTTACTCCAGTGAAACAGCCCACACAACTACCCATCTTATTGAGGCTGCGAGCAGTCTCCGGGCTCTGCATGGCTTTTAAAGGCAAGGAAGTCCCTCACATCACAAGGATAATGGTCCAGCAGCCTCCTGTTAGCACAACAGATCCCCAGCAGGTCCTTCTTGACCTTGGGCCAATAGTAGGATTTAGCTGCTGCTGAGAGGAGGCTGGGGAAGGCTCAGGAGGGAAATGTCCCTCTCATCCAAGAGGAACAATTCTTGGGCCTGAGGGGGCTGAAGCAGAATTTAGAGTAGCACAGCCTGGTCCCACTAGGTGGGAACCCATCATGAGGATAAAGGGATGGGGAAGAGATGGGCATTTGTGGCCTCAAATATTTGTTATTAGGAGAGAAATGTGTCCGAGTATACAGAACTTCATTTGCTTTGCTTCCTACCTGCAGTCCTCTTGGAAGACACCTTTGCTCAGAATTGTTGAGTGGCACTGGGCTGAAGCAAGGGAGATGGGTTTCTCTCTGTGTACTCCTTGGTCTCATTTACTCTTTGGTGTATAGTGAGGGCTGCTCATAGCTCTTTCCGCCCACAGAAAGAGCTTGTAGCTTTGACTGTAGAAGACAGATGTAGATGTGACCTATCTAGATTCTGAGCACGACTGAAATTTCTTTACATGTGTAAGATCTCCACAAAATACTTCTCAGTATCAGATGCTCTTTCTCAAGGAACTGGGCCATCTAAGAGCTCCTTGAGACTCTGGAGCAGTGCTGCTATGTGCCCCAAACTGCCATCAGAGTCCTGTGGAATATTGGGTGGCTGAGGAGTATTTTTCAGTTGCAACTTCCCACACTGTCACTAAAGTTACAATGAGGACTATGTTAATTATTACCAATGCATTTTGTCATTGTCAGAGTTAACGCTGAGTATTATTCTTTCTTTTTTTTTTTTTTTTTTTTTTTCCTAGCAGGGAGAAGTGAAAATCCTGTTATTTTATTTTTTATCTAATATGATTGTGATATTAGTAATGCACTTTTTTTTTGAGTAATACAACTCTTTGTTCAGCCTTAGCAGTGTATTTGGAGTAGTGGTCTCCTCTTGCTGCCTTGTGTGTCTGCTGGGATGAATGCGGCAGTAACTCTGTAATCTGTAGCCCCTTCTCGAAGTGTATCAGCTGCCCTAACATTCTCATTCTGCTGCCCTTTGTTGTGTGGCTACATAAATCTTTCCATCAAGCACGGTGCCCCTTAGCTGAGAACACCTCAATCCGCTGAGGCATTAGACTTTTCTGAGGAAACAGTATGGCTGAAAAATCTTGCTTATTGGCAGCGTTGGAGAATGTTGCCAATAGGAAAACCCGTGATTTGTCCCTCCTGCCCGCACTACTGCAGTAACCCCATGGCTGACCTGCAGCCTTGCATTGTCAGTATGTTAATGCCACCTGGCTGCTGTAAAGCAGAATGGGAGACGGCTCTGCTCTGCTTGTCTCTCTTCTGGAGTGTTGCTGGCTGTGCTGATTTCTGTCTTCTCTACTCTGCCTACGCATCCACTAAACTTGTAAGAACTCAGTTATGTTAGAGGCTATACCCTCCCCTTTCAAATTCGGGTGAAGTTAGCTACTGAACTCAAATGATAGGGGAGGACTTTCAGTTTGCACATTTGCTGGACAGACAGCATGAATATATCAGCACACTACTATTAGAAAACTAGGCTAGAAATAAATAGTAAAATTCCTGTGAATTTATGATGTGGTTCTCTGTATCTTAAACATCCTCATGATACTTGACTCACTTAAACAAATCATTATAAAAACATTCAGTGGGGGAAGTTAGGAAAAATCCCCTAACGATCATGGCAAATGCTGCTTTTCAGCTCTCACTGGAGCACATACCAAGACGCAGAAACCCAGCGTCCAGTGCTGTGATGACTAAGATGCTGCTTCTTTCTCACACTGAGAGACCGAGGGCAATGTGAAAAGGAATAAGAAAAGTAAAAGTGTAGTGGAGATGAAAATTATTTGATGGCAATTAACATGTTTTTCCTACACAAGACTAAGAAAGTTCTTCTTCCTTTTTAATGTTTAGAATGCCCCTAGCTGTAAATCTTACAAGTGTATGGGAGGACTTTATTAATTTTGAGAATTCTTTAACCTTGCTTTACCATCATCTGGGAGGCACAGCTTTACTCAGGAGTATGTAATTGCTGAACAAATGCTGCATCCGAGGGTAAGATGAATAGAATTAAGGTTGCCATGGGTACTTCACTTTTGAATTTCTTTACTTTGGAATTTAAAGTCTAAACATAAAAAATCCCAACAATTTTTAGCGCTGAATACACGTGTAAATTAATGTCTTAGCTCATGGCTGCAGTGTAGCCATTACTGTCTAATGTATAATTCTCTGTATACAGACAAGCTTTGTTTTCACTTGTTCTCTAAGTTTTTAATTGCCTGATGTTTTGCAGTACAACATAAAGCACAGGTGTTCAGAAATTATGTAGAAATGAAGGGAAAAAATTAAAAAAAGAGAAGCAGGTTATCTTTTGACTAAGAAATTACCTCTGGTGTTTGGCAGAGCGAAAGGGAAGATAAATGATGATCAGCGTTCGGCTGGGGGTTTTATGGGTACTGGTGCGGGCTATAAAAAAACAATCAGAAGGAGTCTGTGAATAAAGGCATGTAAATGTCATTGATTGGGGGAATATCAAATTGCAGAGCATCTCTTCTCTTATATGCAGACCTGGGAGCCTGTCTCTGAGAGGGGGGTTATCTGATTCCAGCCTGAAGGTTTCATTGTGAAGGGAGGTTGTGATGAGGAGGGGCTTGGCCTCTTCTCCCAGGCAACAAACAGGACCCAAGGAAATGGCCATAAGTTGTACCAGAGGAGGTTTAGACTGGACATAAGACGGAACTTTTTATCTGAAAGAGTGGTCAGGCACTGGAATGGCTGCTCAGGGAGGTGATGGAGTCGCCGTCCCTGGCAGTGTTCAAGAGGCGTCTGGATGAGGAGCTATGAGATATGGTTTAGTAGCTTGTGGTAGCAATGGTAATGGGAGGACAGTTGGACTAGATGATCTTGTAGGTCCTTCCCAACATTGTGATTCTATGATCAGAAAGTTGTATTACATTGTTTCTGATGTTCATGCTGGCACCTCATGGATAATGCAGTAGGTGCTGCCTTGAGGTGAGGGGCACTGAAACGATCCCAGGAGGGCCAGACTCACCTCACTGCTGCTGATCTGCCTGGGACCTCACATGTTTGAATGGGGCTGTTAAGTTCATTTTCTGCAGTGTGTTTCTGAAACCTGACAGAAAGACCACAAGACCCTTTCAGGCCTGAGTTACAGGGACAGTGCTCTCATCTGCCACTGAATTAGGCACAAGGGAGGATCCCAATATGTTCTGACCCAAGCTACACCTGGTTGAAGTACTCTTAGTGAAGTTCGTGTAGGGTGGGAATTTCAAGAGAGTACTGAGCAAGCAAGCAGAGAAGTGATGGTTATGTAGGGGCGTCTGCTGGCAGGGCTAAATTCCTGCCCATTTCCAGAGATGCATTGATAGGCAACTCTACCTCTTTGAGTCTTGTGAGATATTCTGGGAAATGTCTTTTTAATGGTAATAGCCACAAGTTATAAGGTGTGCCTTGAGACAGGATGGCTTTTATATGTTCTTACCCACATTACAAATTGTGGTACGTACTTGTGGTATGAGCTGGTGTATGTGTTAGTCTTGATAGAGTTTAGTCATTATTTCAGCGTCAGTGCTTTTTAATCATGCTTCCCCTGTCAAACATAGCAAATATTTCCATTCTTCACTCTGGTAGTTTTTTCTTTTTCCCTGTAGCCCTTCCAAACGAGACAAAGCAATAGCATTATTTTAGTTCATCTGTATGTTTGTGCATCTCTGCTCTTAGCAAAGAGCATGCTAAAATCGATGTCCATTGAGGAACTGTTGCTATTGCCCTTGCTGCCTGATACTCCACAGTAACTGTAAACTGAAGTCCACTGGAGAGTTTGGGGTTAGAAGAACGCTTAATATCAGAAGGGAACCCATATGGTAAATTGTCTTAAGACTAGTTGCTGGAGGATTTGTAGTTTCTAGCCAAAGCAAAGCAATAGTGGATATTTTGAAGAGAAAGAGCCCAAATTTCACTAAGATCAACAATGCTCAGGCTGGGATCTAGAGAGAGTAACTGTGGAGTTCTTCTGATTTGTTCCCTGACGTGTGTTCTAATCTGGGACAACTCATTTACTGAACCTCTAGCTTTGGGTTTTCCTGGCTGTAAAATGAAGATGTGAAGGTTCACAATGATTAAGATGAGAAATGTTATGCAAGTGCTGGAGGAGAAGGGAATGAGATGCTCCTTCTCAACACCAGTCCTTAGAGGAATGTCATTGTGGCATTGTCTGAAATATCTTCGTCTTCACTGTTTTACTCTTCTTGCACTTTCTCCTTTGGGTTAACCTTTTTATTAAGTCTCCAAACTGGCTCAAATTCTCTGTAGACTTAAAGTGAAATGCTAGTAGAGGGGTTTGGTTCTTTAATTCCATGGGGACTGAAACAGAGAGGAAGAGGCCTTAGGAGAGGGCCTAATCTGCAGTGTCAGAAAGGGCTAGAGAAGAAAGAGGAGTTCCAGAGAAAGCTGATGAATTGTGTATATGTGAGAACAGAATGTAAGATATATTTCATGGAACAGTTCTTGACAGAGGCGAGGTGGAAAAGCAGTCCATTGTGCACCTGATTACCTTGATGTATTCTGTGGCAGGCTGTTGTTGGATGGCTTTCTGGCTGGATGGCTTTCTGGATACTTGTCCTGGGGTGCTGCAATATAGCCATTCCTCTTCAGCCCCCAATCTCTTACTGTTATTTTAATATTTCTTTTAGATGTCTCTCATCTCCCATGAGTAACTAACCACAGGCTATCCTGAGCTCTTCTCTATCTGAGGCAGAGATTTAATATCTTTGATATTGGAGATTCTTTCCATTACAACTCTGTAGTGTTTTTTCTTTCTGTTTATTGACATACGTGCACTAAATAAAACAATGTTAAGCCCTGTTTTTGTAAAAGTTCTTTGGAGCATTATTCCATATATTGGAATTTATAGTTCCCTATATAGATTGCCTTGAAACCTCAACAATAGATTTGAAGAACTTTCTGCACACAGTTTTACTATTAGTCTGGAAGCTATTTTATGTATATATTCTTTGTGCATGGGCTCCCTCTGGAGCTTTCTCTTATTAAAAAAAGAAAGAAAACCCTTTAAAACATATTTAGAGGGAGATTTTAATAAAAAGCATCAGAAGTGCTGCTATGTCATTGCAGGGTTCAGTAGAGCACTGTTTGATATCAGTGTTAGGTACATGAACAGAGTCTTACTGTATTATGCCATCTGAGGAGAGGGGCCCTTATAATTAACATCTAGTTGGTCTTGGAGAGAGCCTTGTGTGAAAACAATGCCGCACAGTGTAAGAGTAATTAATTACAGTACTCTGAAGATGCAAAGTGCCATGTAAATCCCAGACATTCATCATAGCGTTTAGACTCTAATGGCTAATAACAGATTTGATTTTGCTTTCAATGAATCATCATAATCAAAGAAAATTTTGCTTCTCTGAATATTTTCACTATTTTCCATATGTGTTTTATTAGAGTGTGAGCACACAGGGAGGAGAAACATTTTAATTTACTGAAATCAAACTCTGCCAGTATTGGTGCAGACACTTCCAGTGCTTTCCCCTTGGAAATTCTGGGAAATTTTTGGAAAGAATTTTATGTGTGAAACCTATTCGGTGATGCTGAAGCGTTTACCAGCATCTAGTGGCTGGCAACCCTGCCTGCAGTGGGGCGTTGGAAGTTGGTGATCCTTGATGTCCCTTCTAACACAAGGCATTTAATGATTCTGTGCTTTCATAGTTTTCCTTATCGAGGACAAAGTAAGCAGTAACATCTACATTGGTTTTCTCTGAAGGGAAGATAGTAAAAGTCGTATTTCCTTGAATTATGTTACTACTTTTTGAAGAGCTTATAGATAGTGTTATTCTGAGGAGCATTTTCTCTTTATTTTAATAAAATTGGATATAATTGTTCTGTGACCAGCTACATGTACTTTTTAAAAGATGCAGTCTGATTGACAACAGTAACAAAAAGACGTTATGTACTTGGATTTTTATCCTGTGATCTGCTTCCCAAGCGTCTTAAACTGAGCAGGGTTGTAGTTTGCTCATGTCTCAGTGCACTGTGACAGTGGATGAGGTGCATCAGAAATTCGGTCACCCTTCTGGCCATTACTGTTTTTATCAGAGATTTTAGTACCTTATCAGATTTGAAGGAATTTCTACTGCATAGCGGCGCGACTGGGTTTCTGTTTCTTTTTTGAAGCTATTTCAGTGTTTTCTTGGTTTGTCTTCCTTGTGTTTAACATGAATGGAGTCTTGTACAATTAGCTTACAGACAGTGATGTGATAGAGATATTTCTTGCATGGTTGTAATGAATTTATGACTCTTCTTATAAAGGCATTCTGATAACAAACAATCTTTTTCCTGTGGAACACAGGGAAGGAGGCCAGGATGTTCAGCTTCAACAAAGATTCCCCAGTCATTGTTATATATATATTTTTTTACTCTATGGTGAACCAACTTTTATTTGCTAGTATTAGAAGCTCTTTTGCACTCCAACTTTTGGCAAGAATGACCCAGTGAGCACAAACACTGTTGCTGGGTACGTAGAATCTCTCAGTTTTGGCTGGTGCTCCAGACCCCTTCACATCTGGTCAATTTTTCTCTTGAAGTACATTGGTCTGATTAATTGTCTGGGGTGAGAATATCACAGGTGTCCATACTGTTCAGAGTTTCTTCTAAACGTGGAGGTCTACACAAAGTGCATGCTCCCTTACGCTGGTATTAATCATCCTTGCCTATGCATCTTATTTTTGCAGCATTCCTTCCTGTAATGGGAGGTTGTTAGTGGTTTTGCTGGTCTTGCTGCTTATTTTTATTTATTAGCCGATGCAGGACTAATAGTATATTGGTTTTAAAAAATAATAGAGCCATTATCTTTGAGACCACTATAAGTTGAGTTACTTCTTCCATTAATAATTCACATTTTTAGTCCATTTGCAAATTAAACATCACATTTTCATTTTTAACGTCTACTGCTCTTTGGAAAAATTTAATTTCCTATCATTGTCTCATAATTAAGCTCACTGTGCATACTGTGTAACTTAAAGGACTCTAATAAGTAGGACATAGAACCAACTGTTTCAAATCTCTGCCCTTTAGAGTAGACACATTGAACATAAAAGTGGTTAAAAAAATGAAAAAGCAAGGGAAGCAGCAAAATCCAATGGGATTTTGTTGTTTCACTGAGCCATGTGCCTGGTACTGTGACTGTGGTCCTACTGAAAAAATGTTTCTTGACACTGTGGTAAAATGGGAGTTACCTTTCAGGCTGAAAACTTTTAATGAAGTTCTGTTGCAGTTTGGTTTGGCACACAGCACACGCAGGTGTTTTTGCTCCATTTTCTGTCTTCTGGATCCAGCCACTCTTTTCATGTGGCGAGAAACAACAGCAAGGGCTTCAGCCTGGCAGGGACTGCATGGGACTGATGCTTTGCAGATGGAAAGCAAAGTGCCTTACCCAGGCAAACACAGAGGCACGGCAAAAGTAGGACTGCAGGGAGGTGAAAGAACCAGCTATGGGTCCAACAACATTAGTAAGTTAATTTTCTGGACATCTGTTCAGATCCCATGAATTGTAAAAGGATACATTTTCCCCTGGTGATAGGACCCCACAGTCCTATCACCCTGAGATTTCCGCCTCTCTTTGAAGAGTGAATATCAGGTGTTTTATGAGCAAATGAAAACCAAGATTTGCCTTGGTCCTGTGCTGTTAACAAGGCTGATTTTCCTCTGTCTGCTTGAGCTGCTGCTGATGCTGCACAAAGCCCAGCTGGTTGTGCAGGAATGGAAATGATATTCCGTGAATGATATGAAAGGCATAGAAAGGCAAGAAAGAGGGAAAGTAATCGTGTGGGCTCAGCTGTTTACTATTTTCAGCGTACAGGAGACTTTTTCTGGTCTTCCTAAGTGAACCTGGTGAACTGAATGTATAATGTTAGCTCAGACCATGGTTCCTCAGTTTTCTGTGGTTTGCTAAGTAAGGACAGTGATTACAATTCTTCTTTTTCCTGTAGAAGACCACTGAAAACTAAATGAAAACCGTGCGCTTGTGCTGCACTTGCTGCTATGTCTTTTTCTTCCTCTCTCCCTCCTAACTACCTCCTGACCCAATTAACTGATGGAGAGGTAGAATAATAAAAAAGAATGAGTTCACATTAGTTTCTTGAGCAGAGGTGTCTCATTGAAGAAGATGGGTCTTGTGCGTGCTCCCACAAAGCGAAAATCCTTGGAAAATGCACACAGAGTGCAGAGCTGTGCTTTGGATCAAAACTTTGTAGAAACTAAGCTTCTTAGTTTTGGCTGCTGATGGCTCTGTTAGCTTGTCATTTTAAATGCATCAAGTTCCTCTTTGTGATGGCTGAATGAGTGTTATTCCATTCATTTGCTTTATGTGAGGACATTTTCCATACAGTTGATGCATGAATGGGTTTATGGTCCAATTTAAGATGAGTCTGGGGTTCTTCTGGAATGCTCTGCTCTACCTGTAAGGCTGGTGATTCATAAGGCAGGAGGGGTTTAACATCACAGACAAACACTGATTTATAAGAATATAAAGTGTTAAAACATTCTTTTTCCTCTTATAATTGTCAATCCTAAGTCTCTTGTGGGGAAGACATATTTCACATTAAAATAAAAGTAAATGCCACAGTTATACTGAAGACAAGAAGGATTCTTCCCCTCCCCACCCCAGTTTGATTAACCACAGCATTGTTTTTACTCTTGAACATTACTTGTTTCCTCTTCTATATTGTACCAATAATATCCAGAGAGTGCTTGTACAAGCTTAGAGATTTTATTCCTTAATTTATACTCCAGGGGGTACATCTCCCAGAATCTTTCTAAGGAAAGGCCAGGGAAATGAAAATTGTTGGAGTTCTTATAGCCGCACCACTGAAGTATTTTAACCTTTTTATTGCTGTGTGGGTACATGCCTACAAATATTACCACTGACCTAAGTTTGTTCCGGGTTATAAAACTGCCTCTTGTTGATAAATGGGACTTGTCTTTCCAGAGACCAGGAGGCCAAGTATTTTAGGCCTCACATGATTATGATTTCCTCTTTTATTTCTGCTTATATGAGCTTAATCCAATACCCAGTTGAGGAGATAAGTCTTCCTGTTGACGCATGCAGCAATTGAAGGAAAAGATACAACAAAGCTGTTTGAAAGTTTCTGGTAGTTTATTTTTGTCAAAACAGAAGTGATTTGGTGGTTTCTTTACAGCTCTTCTCTCTGGCTGTAAATATGCCTGGAGAGGGAGCCTCAGTTCTAAACCAGGAAGAGCAGCCCCGAACCACTTACCCCATGCTGCTGATGAGTGTCTGAAGTGTACAGGACCCTTTTGTATTCTCTTTTTGCTACCACGTATAAGAAAGACCTTTTATTTTCATTATTATACAAAGTGACATTAAGTTAGGTCTGCTTTCCCAACAATCCCACTGATGCATATCTTGGACTTTCTCCTTTGGGCTGCTTCTACAGCATGGTGTGATTGCAGTGGTACAGGGGTCATCCTAGGTGGCTGAACTTCCCTTCGTGCAGAGGGCCATCACTGAGCCCAGAGGAAACATAACTTCCACAGGAGTCCTAGACTGAAATTGAGCAAGGAGTTTAAAGTGGCCTTTAGGGGCGAATTTATGTCAGCCTCTGCACTCTTCCTTGTGTTAAGCATGCCTTCTGTCATGGAAAAATCCAGGCTTGATTTTTTTGATGGATGTATTTCTCAAGCGTATTTAACTCTATTCCTTTCCTCCTTCAGGACTCCAAATAATGTCTTCTGTAATTGCCCTTGCGAGCGAATTTTTGGAAAGAATATTGCATTTGAGCTGTCAGCAATGCAATAATATAATAAGCAAATACAAGGTATGGAATAGGGTTGCATTCACAATATCTAAGTGCGTGTATACATACATGTGAAAACTTGTATGCGTCATATATGTGGTGTGTACATAGGTATAAGTATCTATGTATGTACATGTAAGGAGATTCTTTTACTGCAAGTGGTATTGGTCAGCTGAAATCTGTGAAATAATAAAGTAATCCACATATTGCATGTTGAGAATGAAAGGGAGAAATGTGCATGAGAATACATTGAAAGATCATGTAGCTGTACAGTTAAAGTAAATGTCTCAAAGTTTCAAGAGAAAGTAGGAAAAATACTCTTTACAGCTGTGCACTTTGCAGTTGCTGATCTATGCAAACTGATAAGACTGATAAGCATTTTGGAAAACAGACCAATAGGAAGGGGAAGCTTGTAAAGTCACCTCCCCACACAAAGCAAACAAACAAAAGAAGATAATTCTAGGATGCAGAAATGGGAAGTAATTGCTTTGCTGAGAACCTGAGATACTGCCAAACTCTTCACCTGGTGTGGTTTACTCAGTTTTGGATATCACGCTAAAGAAAGATGTGAACAAACTATAGAGAGCTCACAGAAGAGAATAATCAAAGTGGGAAAGACACACCTGAATGAAGCAATTTCTCAGCATAGAGGGAAGGTGACAGGGTGGGATGTGGTAATGTTTTTCAAATATCCAAGGTGGCTATGTGAGGAAGGAAATAATCAATTTTCGGTATCCAGAGAGTTGTTTGCTAATATGAGTACCGTCATCAGATGCAGAATTGAACTAGGATTTCTTATTTATTTTGTGAATCAACATATGCATGGTCATGTATGCAGCCATTGCTGAATTTGATGGATTTTGTTGGCTCTGCACTACATGCATATGTTGCAGATATCAAAAAGAAAAGTGTATTTTACCAGAATCTATTTCCTTACATTTTCTTGGTGGCTTTTTCTTGTCTTGCTCCCACTCTTGATGCAAGTTCATAATAAAATTAGGCCAACTTGATTCGTTTTTACGCTTGTGGCCTTTTCTTTCTGTAAAGCTGAACTAGATCCACAAAGAGACATCACAGAATTTGGCATCTTTATCCCATCATGTGCTAGGCTGCCTAACTCTAGGTGCAGCATTTGGGAGCTGAGCAGAGGGGCAGGATCACCACCTTTCACTTGCTGGCAGCACTTGCCCTCATGTAGCCCAGGACACCATTCACCTTAGTGGCCAGGGCTCCCTGCTGGTTCTGCCTAGTGTCCAGCAGAACTCTGACTTACTGTCCAGATGGTTGGCACCATCTATGAAAGAGCCTGGTGATTTTTCTCCTCAGTTGCAGAAATTTGCTCTTCCCTTCACTGAGACCCACGGGGATCCTGCCTGAAATGTAACAGTGGCACAGCAGCAGGAAAAAGGGGAGAAAGCATTTGGGGTAGGGAGGCAATGACCACTATGCTGTTGGCAGCACCAACACGATTCTGCATCTCTGTTTCTGCTTGATTTCCATGGTGGAAGTGGACAGCAATGACAGGAGTCCATGGGAGCTGATTTGTGTCCCAGCTGCCACACAGCCCCAGTCTTGCCAGCTCCACCACTGTTGTATTGCTGCTGCTGGTGGGGTGGAGTCTTCCTTGGTGATGGCAGATCCTAGTAGTTACTGGCCTTCCTCTTGGAGGCTCATTGGGTCCCCACAGATGGGCTGATGCCACAGGGCCCTGCCGTAGGCTCTGCCAGTTCATCACCAGATGATGCGTGATCCACAATGAAGGTGGAATAGATGCAGCTCTTCTGCCATGGTTGGCACCTCATCCCTGTTGAAGCTGGTCGGGCTGCTGAACTGGGCAGAAAGTCTATTACAGGTGTGCTTGCTACGGTGTTTCACTTCATTGAATAATACGAGATTAATTCTCATTTTTCCTGTGTTCCCTTGAACAGCCACAGGAGCCTTGTGCTATTTGGAGTTTTTTTAAAAGCAAATTGAGGTATCACATATGAAGCTGTTCTCCATTTTAAAAAAATCGGGGGATTCAAGTAAAAAAAGATCATGATGTAACTTAAATGTTTCAAAAACCAAGGGTATCACTCAAGGCTATGTGCTGCTATTGGATTGGAGTTTGATTCTTTAGTGTTTCGTGTGTTTTCCTTCCTCTGATGAGTTCCTGCATTACTCACAGTGGGATGGTTTGGGACGGGGTCTGATTTTGTGATGTCATCACGCAGTGTCATCACATGCAATCATAATTGGCCCATCTTCTGCTTATTAGGGTCTTTGTCTCTTTTATTAGTAATATCAGGAGTGCTGATTTACGGTCCTAAATTTCAAAGATGAAATTTAACACCCTCTATCTATAAGGACAGAAATATGGAGAAAGCAGCATGGGTAGCATGGGTAGGAACAGCAGCGCCAGCAGTCTTGTCAAAAACACAGAGACTTTCTTGTCAAAAACACAGAGACTTTTTGTTCTAAGTTTTAAGGGATGTTTATTAGGTATTATAAGCAGCAGGCCGAGAGGCAGATGTTGGGCTCCCGGCCTGCCGGAGCCGTGCTGTGACAGCATTGCGGTGCCGGCCTAGTGCCGCCGCCGGGGCCGCCTCTTGCAGGGCGGCGCAGAGTCCTGGGGGCTGCTGCGGGCCTTCCTCTTCGGGGGGCGCCGGGGCCCCCCAGACGAGCGGTCCCTGCCCTGGGAAGAGGGACCCGCTGTGGCCGCCTGCCCTGGCTCCGTGCTGGGCCCTGCGGTGCTGGTGGAGCGGCCTGGGCCCGAGGCAGGAGGCTCCTGATGGGAGGTGCTGGTGCTGGTGCTGGCTGCAGGACTGTCCTCCCTCCCTCCAGCAGCACGGGTGTCCTGGTGGTCCAGCTGGTGGCGGATGGTGGGGCCGTACAGGGCTGCAGCGATGCCGATGAGCCTTCTGACGAAGGGCACCACGTCACCACTGGTGGTCATCTGCAGCGCCTGCACCAAGGCCTCCTGGTCCAGCCCGTGCTGGCACAGGAAGTTCACGGTGGTGCACTGTGCCACGTAGACTTCCCACCAGTCGTCGCTGGACACCTCATGGATCTCTCCCTGCAGCCATCGGAGCAGGGGTCCGAGGTCTTCCGGATGTTGCTGGAAGAAGGCAGCCCAGACCTCGGCTGGGAAGTTGTGCTCAGCTGGGATGAGCACCGGCTCTGCAGGCCCCTGCTCGTCCTGCAGGCCGTCACCTGAGTGCGCTGCGGGCTGCGGGACAGCACACTCCAGGTAATCCTCGTCCGACCTCACCGAGTATCGGATGGTGGCGACTTTGTGCCCGCATATGGCACAACTCGGCTTCTTCTGTGCCCACCAGACGGCACAGCCGTAGCACAGCTGGTGCTGGCAGGGGGTCACGTAAGCCACATCCTCCCGTACTTGCCCACAGATGGGGCAGGTCCAGTCGGATGTCGCATCCATGGCCCGGGCTGTTCGGTGGGCTGGGGAGAGCTGAGGTCGGGAAGCTGCTCCCCTCACAGGTGCTGCAGCAGGCAGAAAGACGGTGTCACCAACTGCAAAAGACAGAGAGAGGCCACGGTCACTCACTGTCCCAGTCTCTCATCAGCAAACCCTCCCGGTCCCTGTTCCCCTCCTGCCACTGCGGGGGCCATGTCCCCACGGGCATAGGCCGGCCTGGGGAGGGGCCCTCAAGAAGCACCCCCAGCTTCTGGCGTCAGGCATTGCCACGCTGCCCACCTGCGCTGCTGCACGCTCCTCTCCTAGATGTCCCAGACGCCTGCAACCAGCAGGGTCGGGGTACAGCTCAAGAGGCTCTGGGACGGCGGCTGAGTGCTGCGCAAGCAACACCCAGATCACGTTCCAGCTCCAAAACTCGCCCTGTCCACACTCCAGTCCTCGCACACTCGCTCGGTTGGAGGCCAGGCACGAACTGCTGGGCTGGGCTGCTGCGCCCGCATTGGAGCAGTGTGGGCCAAGCAGTCACAATCCATCGCACGGAGATGTCACAGACCAGGGCTTGGCCGTGTTGCTGGGCCTCGCCTTCACTGGGGGACATCACCACCCGTCCCACAGCGATGCCGTCATCCACTGCTTGCTCATCACTATGCGCCAGCCTCACGTGCTGCACGTTTTATTATTCAATAAAATTTCCTGCTTCCCTCTGTCTCTTGAAGTTGGTGATCTTGGAGATCTTTTTCGGCCTTCATGAATCTATGATTTTGTGTTACCCAAGATCACTCTGATTTAGATGCTGAGGGAAACCTTTGTTAATGAATTTTCACTGCCAGTGTATGGAATCTGTTTTAAGATTTGTTTATCAAGTAGTTTGAAGAAGGTAAAATAAGAAACAATTTTCTATCCAAGTATTTAGTTGGACATATGCTGCTGGTGTAAAGGAAAGTTACATGGTTTTTTATTATGCAAGATTAAAAATATATATTTTTTTTCTGTTTTTTAGTAAAGTGAAGTTTGTATTAGTAAGTGTATAAATTTTATTCCTGTACATAACACTGTGCTTTAGCCATTTTCATAAGCCATCTTGGAGTAGATTTATCTTAGAGTAAAAAAGTTACTTCTTACATCCAGTGTCTTGTTTTTCTGTTTTGGAAGAGATACAAAACAGAAGTCAAATGCACATACATCAAGTTATTAGCACTCAGTGGAGAAAATGTAGTGCATTACCAACAACAGTTCAGCTCTAGCTGATCTCCAGACAAAGGTACTTTATGATTCTTACGCCTTCACTTGTATGGAGAGCATATCTACTGTCACAGAATATCGCCCAATTGAATGCTGTACTGGCACTATGTAGAAAATGGCACCCACATAAGTGAATGGATGTTTTGTTACTGCTTTCAAAGTGCTACTGAGTATCAGACTTGCCTTGTGACTTGCATAAGGACTGTCCTATTTGAGTTGTGGCTGAATTGATGCTGTCTCCCAGCAAGTGGTTTTGAGGCTTCTCTCTTTCAGCTAGCTTTGAAGGCTCAGGGGCAGCAATTCCTGGCTGAAGGTGAAAATTCTACTGCAAAAAGATGAACTGTCCCCTCGCTAGTGCTTGCTTGTATTTCTGTTCTATTTGGAGTATAATTTCATTTTGGGCCTTCTTCCTCCCGTGTCATATGAAAGTTCTATGCTTCTTTTTGGGTATTTTTTATTTAATTCCTGTCCAGAGGGGTATAAAATGCAAGATGAATTAAGCTCCTTGAAGATAGGAACATCTACCTCTTTTCATGTACCATTTTGGGTGAATGTATATAAAATGTGTAAGGAGATGTTTCATTGAGAAGTAATCTGAAACCTATGGACTGAGTGACAACAAGTTTGTTTTCTTTTGACATGAAGGACCACGTCAATTAATGCTTGAAATTTAAATGACCTTGTGAAGGAGAAAAATAAGTACTAGCACTGTCGAAGGACCTCATGGGACTGGTATCTAAACCTTTTTCTACTAAGCACGGTCTATTTCAGTGGGGAAAAAAATATTAAGAATATTAAGGAGAATTAGAACTGGATTTTCTTTAAGGTCCTTTCCAACCTGAGCCATTCTATGACGCACTGCTTGCTCTCTTCTGAACTAGAAGAACTTTGCCCTTAAACTGATGCAAATGCAGTAGCTGACATAGAAGAACAAGAATGCTCTCTGAGAGTTTTTGTTATGAAATACGTCAAATTTGGGTACCTTACTAAAAATACATTGTGTTTTGATCTTATTGGCTGTTGGAGCGCTTGAATAGTCAAAGAAACATTGAAAACCAGGATATTTCTGTTGTGAGGTGACTGTCGTTTGAGTTTTCTTTCGTGATGAGCCTTCTTATTTTAAAGGAGCATGATCTTTGTACTTCTTGTTTATCACCTTAATTTTTTATGAATTCAGAATGCTTTAAGAGAACTTTCTGTGTCTCTTTGTTTATCTTTTTGCTTTTGTCACTATTAGTTTTGAACACATGAATGTGTGATCAGCTTTAAGAAGCTGTCCGGACACAGACCAGAAGAGGAAAAGCTGCCGCAAAGAGATGCCATGGTTTTTAACTTCCCAGCAGTTAGCTTGCTCATTCTGACTATGCAATTTTTTAAAAGCCTGCATGAATCCTGGTGTAATCTGAGTCTGCCACACTGTGATTTATGACACCTTAATGCAGGAATTTAGATTTTTGCTTGTCTGCCATGAGGCACCAATTGTAGTAAAGAGTTAACGAGGGGACATGAGTAACTTGAGCACAGAATAATTTTGCTGCCACAGGTAGGATTTAAGCCTTACAAACGTGAACATTGTGTTATAAATATGGTAAACATTGCCTCTTGTGTATGCCATTTGACAAGGAAAAAGTAGGCAGTGTGTTTGGAACTTGCTCCCTATAAATGATAGGACACAGAGCATTCATGCATAATTTTCTGGGGTCTGCATGTGCAGGCTGGTACCAAGTTAATATGCCACATAGGTGCAAATACAAAACATGAAAAAAACCACTCAAAAGTTGTTCTTGAAGTTTCCATCAAATGCCCTTTGAGTTTATACTTTATTTCTAGGAGTCCCTTAGATTTCTTTTTATTCAAGATGTTTGTCATGATGCATCGGATGCAGCACAGATGGGAAATGAGATTTTTATCTGGAAATGTGTATTATCTTTTACAGAAGCATAGAGTCCTGAACAACTCTGAAAAATGAGTTTATCTGTGCAGCTGCCTGGGAGAAGTCTTTCTTAGTTTCTATAGGTACCTTGTATGCTTAGTGGGAATGCATGACCAGCCACTCTTTCTCTGATCATGCAACCTAATATATTTAATTTCGTGGGTAAGGTTCAGAAAAAAGGTGGAAGGGATTTGTCAGGGAATACAGCCAGTATGTGTTTGAAATGTTTCTTTAAACTTGGCTCCTTTAACTATAAAGCTAGAAATTTAACTTGGCTTCCTGGGCAAACTTCAGTCGTCCTGATAAACATACACAAGGATGTTTGGATAACAAAAGAGAGAGCATTACCAAGGTGATGCTTAATTGAGCTAAATCCACATATAATCATTCCTATTATAGTGAAGTGCTGTTCCTCTTAGATGAAGTAAGCCACTTAGAAAATTCTGCAAATGTTTCATTGTGTTGCTGCTGCTTCTCTGACTTACACTAATGAGGATGAGGAAATGCTCTACTGAAATCCGTGGTGCTAAGCAACTGTTAAACATCATTTGACATGCCAATATTAAGACAGACTTATGTTTTCTTTGATTTTCTTTTAGTAAATTATTCATTATTATTATAAGTGATTGGGCAAAACTTCAAAAGGAAGAAAAAAACAGCTAAGGATTGAAACAGGAGGAACTCACGTTGAACTGTTAATACCCACAAGGAAAGTGTTTTGGAACAACAGTAACAAAAAAGGCATAGCCTTTGTCCCAAATCATTTTTCCTCTTGAGTCACTTATATAAGGACTGTTTGACAGATTCTGGCTCCATTTAATAACAGTTTTATGCACTCTGCACTCTCATTTTCTGTGGCATAAGGAGAACCTGTTGCTATTCAGGTGCCTATTTGGCTAACATAGATAAGTTCATGGGAAATTGGTAGCAACCAGTACATCTGGGAAGAGAGAGATCAACTCAGTATGTTCATTCCGATGCTTTAACTTCTCTTGCTTTTTAAAATTAATTTAATTTATCAGAAGTTGGTAAAAGATTGAAGTAAGGGGAGGAAATGGCATAGGCTGTGGTTATTTCACGCTTGTATTTTGAGGTTGTTTTCTGGGCATGATCTGCATTCCTTGGTCTTGCTTCACTCTATGTAGTGGATGGAGATGGAGGGCTTAGCTCTGGTGTAAAGCCAGCTGTTTCTGCTAGGAATCATGATATTCATTCACAGGTTTTTCCTTCAGGTGAGTTTTACTGAAATTAAATGGTCTGGGAGTTACTTGAGTAGCTTATGATGCTTTTCTACAAGCATAAGTGAAGTATTCCTGGTCTTTTAGAGCACAGCTTTTCTTTAAATTAAGCCATTTTCTGTGTGCTTTTATATAACCATTTCTTTATCCTTCTTAAAAAAAATAAAAATAAAAAAAGCAAGTTTATATAGGAGGGAATACAGGAAAGTAGAGAACGATATTTGGCATGTTTTCTGAAAAGGGCAGATTGGGTTCTTGGCATCTGTTTGTTCCATATTTCTGAATATTGGGTTGGCCACAGTTTTTCGCAGTCTTCTTTCTGAAAGCTTTGGTCAGCTTGAATTCTAGAACAGCTGGATCTTCTGTGAAAAGTAGGCGTCAAGAAGACTCTGAGGGTCCTGGATTAGCAATTTCTTTCCCCCAGTCTTTCAGGCTTTCAGTCGATTGTGGCTGACAGTGCTGTACTTAATACATTTTCTTTCCAGTTGTTTCTGACAAATGTAAAGAAATCAATTCTGATATTGCTTTAGAGGAGCACCTTGTTCTCTGGTTTCTTGCTGAAAGCTCACTAAGATCTTATTATTCAGAACTCAGCAATTCCTTAGAGGAATAACTGCTGTAATTTGGACTGGGAATTTAGGTAATGGAACAGTATTTATGTGAGTCCACTTACAGTGGAAAAGAAGGAGAAGAAAAATGTGAATAAAGGAAGGAGAAATATGTCAAGTATTAGTTCAGAAAAAATTAGCATTCAGTAGTTTTGTTCATATTTTATATTAGAATGGCAGATTGTTTAAAATTTAGTCCTAAAGTCCCACAGTAGTGCTAGTAGTTAGATAGACCTCATTTTATCTTTAGGATAGCAAGAAGAATTCCCTTTTTTTTTTTTTTTTTTTTTTCTTTCCTCCAAAATATGAATTTAATATTGTGACTTGTTAGATATGAATCAGTTTTGCTTTCCTAAGGGCTTGTGCATTGCTGGAGATATTAAAGATGGAAAAGCCTTATTCAGTCATCAACAAGGCCGTTACAGGTTTTATTCTCTGGACTATGGTTTCTAGTATTGTGCTCTCCTGGTTTGATATGCTCTCAACAATAAGGCTGCCTTATCTTTTCTCAGGAGGATGTTCTACTGCCTAATACGAATCACTATCAAGAAATACTTAAGATATCAAGTGTACTGTTTCTAAGAGATCTGATGCAGCAGTGTATGAAATTGCTCTGTATGGAACTCGTGCTGATCCATCGACACAGGGAAGCTCAGTCTGAGCTTCATGCTTCTGGAGTTCGCAGGAAGGTTCTCATCAGAGGAAAAGGTTTCTTATTTTGCTGCATATATTCCACCTAAAATTAATTTTGAACAAAACTAATGATAATTCATCCACATTGGTGAAATATGAGGTCTGCTTCAAAAATAATGCTTCCTACTTTGTTGGCCTACAACATTAGAGGCAGATGGTGGTGGTACGGCAGTAGAGAATGAAAATTCCCACCAATATTCCATTGCATTTTGTTGCTGTGTGACAGATAGAAGCAGAAGGGCAGACTAACAAAGTGGTTTCTGGCATGGAAGTGCAGATGAAGCAAAAGTGTGTCATCCAGTGGTTTGGACAGGTTATGGAGGCTCTTAATTCTCCCTTATAGATGAGTTCCTTTACTTCATGTGTCTTACTTGTCTTTAAACTCTGTCCATTTTATTAACATAAAGCAAAATTTTCTATCTACTAACTAGAACTGAAGGCAGTTCAGCATGTGAAGTCACTCTGAAGCCAAAGAAGCATGGATTTTTACCTCCCGGATTGCTAAGCAGCAGATGTAATAAAGCTGAAATATTTGTACCACTTATACTGGAAGTATGCTCCCAGTCCCATTCAGGCAAGAGGGCAGACTGAGTGCCACGTATATCCTTTCTTTGTGTGTTTGTGAGAATAAGTTGTCTACTCCTTCATAAAATGCGTCTGTGATGACAATCTCATATAAATGAGGGCAACCTCTTGAGACACTATCTCTTTTTACAACCATTGTTTCTCTTTATTGAGATACACAGAACTATTTTCATGAAATAGGATAGTTTCTAAGGCTTCCAATTGTATTATTTTTTGTTTTTCTCTGTCTGTTGCTTTATAAATCAGCAAATCTCTAATGTGTTTGACACTGGGTTTCAACAGCGTAGGCAGGCATTCTGGTTTTCAATTTTCTGTTGAACACAGTGTCGGAGAGTGACAACCCACACTTTAATGGTATTGTTCCTTAATTAAATAGTACGGAATTCGGATAGGAAACTGATTCCAAGGTCTTTCAAATAAGCAATTTATTTTGATACTGTTTTCCAATACCTATTTAAATGAAGGATAATGGTGACTAGTGGTTGCTTGTCTCTAGGTGCTCTTTAAATTCATCTCCATTAAACTCTGGTCCACTTTCAGACATACCTCTGGGCAGGTAGAACATGCAAGAAAAATGCATTTGATATAAGCAGTTGTTAATTCAATTGTGCTATCTTCTAGTGAGACTGTTTCAGAGAAATGCAAGTAGAAATCTAAGGGAAGTTTGTTTTAATACACGGAATGAAAATGGATTGGGAGTATGCCACTCCAGCCGTGCTCTATCATCTAAATTACTTTTGGTGACCTAATCCTTGCCAATAGCTGTTGATAGTAACCATAAATGCAAACTGACACGTGAAACCTGTTTTGTTCAACTTCAGGCAAAGACTGCTGAATTTGCCTGTTCATCAAATTGTTATGCGCCTCATATGTTTTAAAGTACTTCTATTTTCTCTCTTCGATGGTGTGTGATGCCACAGTAAGTAGTTACTAGTTAATGCTGTTTAATTTCCACCCCTATGAAGGGAGACAGGTCATTTTTACACTTTCTGTATATGAGCATGTGGACGTTCAACCTTTGAACTAAACCTTCAGTTTAGTGTTACAAAAGCAACACTAATCCCCATTGCTGGGACATCCATCAAGAAGTCCATTTGTTTAACTGTTCCACACCATAGACATGAATCCTTTGGTTTCTATGTCTATTTTTGCCACAGCATCCTCGTGTTGTCCTCTGTGCTGCCTTGACTTTTTTTCTTTGGTAGCAGACTGCTTGATAGACTTCATCACAGCATATTTGAACTGAAGAGGTCAATTGCGTAGCCTGAGCTGAACTCTGTTCCTAGCATCAGTTGTCTTGAGTGGTGTAGCTCTGCAATCCATCTTTAGTTTAAAGCATCTGTCGTGGTTTTCAACTCCTTCTCCATAACTGAAGAACCAAGTTATAACATTCAGAACAGGGCAATACAGTGAAGCACTGACATGTTTTGGTAGTTTAAAGAAGCTCCAAGTTTATTGTAGTAAAACAGGGACAGGCAGTTTGCATTTGCTTCTGCAACTCTAATCTCATCAGAGTTAAGACAGCCAAGATAAACCTAAGGCAACTTCACACTTAACATATCTTTTTAATGCAGTCATGCTTAACGGTGCTGCTGCTGTATATTCCTAGGGTAACTATGGCCTGTTTCTCAGTGTGTGCTGAAGTGTTTCTGTTTTTAATATAAGGATCTGACTTGAAGAGGAGAAAAACATCCCTTTTCCAAGTTTTTCATGCTGAGAACTACAATTAAAAGTAATTGCTTCTATTTCCAAAGTAAAACATGACTTTTAAAAGCTGTAATATTCAGCAGTACCAGGAGGACGCTTATGTCATGTAGAGACAGTTTCGATATTTCACTTTATAGGTGCTCCCATCTGCCTCTCTTAAAGCAGTTCTTCCTGAGAGATGAATGAAGCAGGTTTCTCAAACAGGCAATATAAAGGGAAGAGGAACACAAAATACCAGAAGTAGAAAAATGAAATAAATATAAATGCCGCATCAGTCTGAAGGCATTTGTGCAAATTGCCTCATAAATATAAACAGTGTAGACTGCTGTGATAAGTAGAGGCATTTTAGGGCTGAGAGGTTTTGTATACAACTCCGATGCTAATTGTAAACGAAAAAGATTATATTGATGAATGAACCTTGTCTTACTTCTTTTTTTCTTCTTCTTCTTCTTCTTCTTTTTTTTTTTTTTTTTTCCCCTCATAAAATAGAGGTACAAATTGCATGAGTTAAATTTGTTTTACCTATAAGCCATTATAAATAAGAGAATCAAGAGAATGTCTGAACTTTGAGAGGAAACAGAACAACGTAAAATGGGTTTAGAAACCTATCTTGATTGGGCAATGAATTGTGCTGAAACAGCTCAACATAGAAGGACATGATCAGAATATCCCAAATTTGGAAATTTAAGTTTTATGCCTGGGAAGGAGAATAGACTGAATTAAAACAAAATACAAGTTCAGATGACATTGGAAGGGGAGATATGGCTTTCTGCAGAGTTTGCGCCTGCCTGGGAAAATCTGCTGTGATCTGACACATCCAGAACAACTGGACAAGTATTGGTTTTGCTGGCTTCCTTAATGTGTTGTTCCCTGGAGTGCACACTGTGGACAGAGTAAAAGCCAGATGCTTGCCAAATACAACAGAAAGGAATTACAGAATTAGAACCCTTAGCAGCCTCTTAAAACGCTATGAAACTTGTGAGATTTACACATGGCATCACTGCTTTCCGGCTTAATGAATTGGCCAAGTCCATTTTCCACTGCCCTTTGGACCTCCTCTGTAGGTCATCTCCCTGCAGAGACAGGCCAGCCTTTTAGGAGACCCAAGCTTTCAAATAGAAAAGCCATTTTTTTAAAGGCCATGCTCCTGTATCCATAGATGTAGGAAGTACTTTTAGCAGTAAGGATGGGGTAGGTTGGAGCATGTGTAGGAAGGCTGGGAAACCTGATGCCCTGACATCCTGCTCTCCATACATTTCCTGCAGGATTTGGGGCAAATTACTTTGCCTCTTTGCCTGGCAGTTACACAGTTGTGAAATGGGGACAGCTGTCCTCCTCTATTTCTCAGAGGACTTGTGAAAATAAAGGCATTAAAGATTGTGAAGCCATCTGTTGCTATGGTGATGAGGCTCATTTAGGCACTGAAGCACCAAGATTAGAAACTAATATGTTTCCTGCACAACTTATTTAGAAATATGGATAGGCGGCACTGACGTGTCGGGTCTGGCTCTGCCTCCAGTAACAGGGTTACTGATTTTCATTGGGAACAGAATCTGTAGATTGTAGCAGGCACTCTTTGCTAAGCCTTGGTATGTTAAATGCCTCAAATTGGGTCAGTTGCATAATGCCTCATGGTTGCTTGTTACACCAGGTAAAAACAACGTGCAGGATTTTAACACCTATTATGATTGCTAGATGCTTTTGCATTTCTTGTTAGGCATTCAGAGCTCAGGTGAACGCAGTGGGAATGTGAAAACTTTGCTGGGGAGGTACTGGAGGAAAGAGCAGAGAAAGGGTATAGGGAAATGGATTTTCTTACTTCAGCCCTGCCATAAAGAGCATGCTATGGATGAGTCAGAGGCTGGGGAGGAGGATCAGTGGGATACCTGTGATACTGCTGTTGGTGGGGAACGATGATGAAACTTACTTCCATTGTTGCTTTGCCCTGCAAGTGTAAGTTTGATATCATGAGGCTGACAGATTTTGCAGATCTTACCTGCCTGTCTTTTCCCAATCCTCTGCATCAGTACAGCTAGTGCCGTTTAGCTGTATTGAATAATTCAGGTTGGAAGGGACCTTTGGGTCCTCTGGTCCAATGCCTTGCTCAAAGGAGGGTACGCTTCAAAGCTAAACCAGGTTACTGGAATTCTTGTCTAATCAAGTTTTAAAAATCTCCAAGGATGAGTATTCCATACCCTTTATGGGCCCCAGTTTCAGTTCTGATCCACATTTTTCACTATTATTTAACTAGAATTTTCTTTGATGCTGCTTATCCCTGATGGGTCTTTATTGGACTCTGAGGAAAAACTGCAGTACCTTGAAGCCACGAGACTGTGCTTACAGGACATTTGCTTATTAGCAAATGCTGCATGTCCAGAAATCTTCCTGCTTGCAAGGCCTGAGCTTCACCCCACGTGGGACAGCCCTCTGCCACACTGCTGCTCATTCTCAGCCTGAGTCCTTCCTGCATTATGCTGCTGTGCACCATCTGTGTTTGCCCTTGGAAATAAAAAGACTGGAAAACAAAAACCTACTTATGATGAGGAGCTTTAATAAGCACTTGATACAAATAGAGAAAGCATCTGGGGTCGGCTGTAAGATGTTTGCTTTTAAATGGCCTATCAAAGTATGAGATGCTTTGTCTAAATCTGATCTTGAGAGAAATCTGAGTTCTATATCCCATTTCCAGATGGCATAACTTAATATCATGGTGAATTATTTGGCACACTTTAAACAAATTCTTCTTCTCTCTGCACCTGAGACAGAAGCATCATCAAATTATGTCTGGAAAGTTTGGTGAATTATTGTTTGTTATACTTAAAAACATAATACAGCTTTTCAGACTTTTCTGGGACCTGGTTAGTATTCTCTCTTTTTAAACCTAACATGACTTTTCTCCTATGTGTTTGTGTTTGGGAGTTATTCTAGCACATCATTCTCAACCATCTGTTTTTGTTCAGTGTTTTGAATCTTCTTCCAGCTTCCCTATAGCTCAGAAGTCTCCAATGCAGAGGGAGAATAGGCTCCAGTAAAACGCTAGAGTGGTTAAGTGGTTCCAGCATGACCAGCGTGAGTTTGCTCTGTTTTTAAACAATGTGAATATGAACTAAATGAAAATGCTCTGAAGGAGAAGGACAAGGCAGGAAAACTTCTTATTTTCTGTATCTTGCTGAGACACTGTAGTCAGAAGTAACAGGAAAATTGATCATTTTCTCACATCCAGGTGATGGCGCACATGGCCTCTATTAGCTGACAACAAATTTAGATTATGTTTATGTTGTAGCCAGCTTTGTCAGTAATTTTCTTTTGAAGTAGTAAATAATATTAATTGTGTAGAACAGAAGCATAAATACTCTTCTTTACCACTCTCTGCTGTTTAGAACATTATTTTGAGAAGGATTTGTATTTCCTACAGTTTTTAATATTAATTTGTTAAGTCATTCATGGCGTGTTCAAGTGATTAAGACTCAAGGTCTGCTTTCCTGTACCTCTAGGTCATTGCAATGAATTTCAGTTTTTATTTGCTTCTGTTGCCTGAAGTACAAGCCAACAATCACATGTAAATGCACTTCAGAAATTCCACAGGTGTTCCATGAACACTGGCTTATAAATTGAGTTGAGACAGAATAGGATGCAGCTGAAACATAAAAGTAAAAGGTTGCAGAACTGTATTCCTGCAGCTGGGACCATGCCTTGGGGGGCATTTATCAGTTCAGACAGCCTCCTGATTAGGACTCAAAGAAACACAGGAAAGCACAGTGAGGGTGGATGTAGGAATAGGGCATTGCAGAACATACAAGCCAAAATCAAACATCTGAGGAGTCAAAATGTCATATATGGAGTGGCCGAAAAACAATTGGAAGTCAGTCAAAGGATCCCAAAGCCATCACAACCAAAGCAAAATGTGGTCAGAAACAGGGATAAGGCAGGAATGAGTGGTGCTGACCCTTAGAGCAATCTCGGGATGAGGTGTAAGAGCCCCACGTAGCACAGTGGTGCTGTCCCCATGTCCTCCATGCCTGCCTGGGTGCTGCCACCATGCCTTAGGCTGACTGTGAACACTCTCCAACACCTCTGCAAGCTGTACTGCTCAGTTGCATTTGCAAATTCTTAAACACTTTCTCCTTGGCAATGCCTCTGCAAGGAAACGAGTGACACTTAGGTCTCTTTCCTTTCACTGTCAGCCTTGTTCTTTGGCTTGTCAGGGTTATTATCATTAAGGGGTTGCAAAGCTCTCTTCGGCCTGTTAGCAATTAGCAGACTGTGGCCTGGGATTTCTGAGACAGAAGATGTGGCCTTGCAAAGGCAGTTAGAGCTGAGAGTGGTGTCTTTGCTGTGCTCTCTTAATGCGTAATTGACTGCTCCAGGGCAGAGAGGGAATGAGCAGACAGAAGTATCGGGGTAAAGTGTATCGTTCTGCTTTTTCTTGATCTGATCCAAGCACTTGGTTGAATCTACAGTGAGCAAGGCATGCTTGTAATTGGCCTGACTTTTCTTTGCTGGGTTTTGTTATTCCCCGAACTATTTGGAGCTCTCCAAAGTTTTGGTGTTAAGTCTAAAGGAAGGATTTCTGTATGTTATACTCAAAATGGAGTAAAAGGTCTTCAGGGCCAAAAGCCTTTGGACCTTTGTGGTGCTACCATACTGGAAACCCAAGTTAAACACTCTATCACCACTGCAAGCTTTGTCTCTGCCTTAGAAACTGGACTAGTATTTTGTGGACTAACCTTTGTGTCTGTGAAAGCAGACTTGCACTGTGGTTCAGACCTGGTAGAAGCGAAGTTCTGCTGATCTGGAAGAAATGGTTCTTTGTTCCTATTTTCTTCCACTGTTTGGATAGAGAATGTTTTATGAAAAATGACTGTGTTCCAGGTAGCTTTGTTGCAGCTGATAGCTATAGCACTGCCATGTAGCTGTATCATCTCAGTGACTGCAATAAAAGATTCAGTGGGCTTGATTCTGCTCTCCATCTGATGTGTTTATGCCAGCAGGCTTCTGTGGCTGTATTATTGTTTGTTTCTAACAGTGTCAGAACAAGAACAGAGCTTCTGGGGACAAATATAGGTAAATGGAATATTTCTTTGGAATTCAACTCATTCGTTGCTCTCCCTCACCTGTCTAAGAGCAGACTACCCTGGCAAGGCTCTGAACCAACTTCCCATATTGGTCCTGTTCCAAGAAGGTCATCTGAAAAGTTGTACCACTTGGCAGTGATTTAAAAACAAATAATCAAACCTACTTGTCTCATTTCTTCAGAAGAGAGAGAAAGGGCACCAGTCTTAAAGAGAAATTTTTGAGCTGTGAATTCCAAGGAGACAGTGGCATCAACTACGGCCATGACAAAGTTGGAGGAGAATGCAGATTTAAGAATTACTCTATCCTTACTGAATAGTTGTTAGCTAAGGGTGGAGGAGAGTGGATTTTACATGGTCCCTTGGTTAGTGAGCTTGAGTGCATTATATACTGCTATTATGCATTAAATGCACCATGTACTAGACAAGATGTCTCAGTAGAGTTGAGGTCTCTAAAGTCAGATATAGTAGTGGCTGTCTTCAGCTCTGTCTTTAGTGTGAACATCTTTGCCAAAGGAGGGAACTTGTTTTAATTGACTTTTTTTTCTCTGCCAACATTTTGCTTTGGTAAAATAAGTGAAAAATCCTATTAGACAGGGGAAGGAAAAAAGAGAGGGACTTTTTGTCCCTCAGTGTGTTCTGAATATTTGAAGGATGTGATGTTTAGAAATCAGTGAAAGCTAGATGGGATTTAAATATTAAGGGGCAGGAATTTGCCTTCAGGTAAAGGATGATATTTGCATGACTCATGTTGTTAGGTGAACATTCCTGTGTATTGGTGACCTTTTACCTTGGTAGCAATGGGAAATATGTTAAGTAGGGGGCCCAGTTCTTCATCATGTTCCACCATAGGAAATGATTAGAGGGAACTCAAAAATAGTGTGTAGCATAACAAGATGCTGAACTAAATATTTTCACTGCTCAACTAAATCTCCCATTGCTTTTAATAACACACTATTTTTTTTTTTTCTTTCTTTCTTTTTCCCATGAATACCATACAAGAAGAGGAAATCTTGTAACAACTGCTGTGGAAGCCATGAATTTCACTGCAATTTCATTTCTATAGTTTAAATTATATGAAAGAATATGCTGATTTATCTGCTTAACCACGTCTCTCCTCTGCCTGGTATTACAATTTTCAAGGTATCCAAAGAGTAGGAATGTTTTGGTGGAGGTTTGTATGGTTTCTGTAATGCAGCGATATTTGAAACAAGTGTCAAGTATGTAAACAAAGTTTATTGAATTTATTCTTTCCTGTTTAAGTCTTGTATGGGCCAGGAGTCCAAAAGAGAATTAGAAAATGGTGTTCTGCATGTCTGCTAATGATGACTTAGGATTGCTGATACTTACTGAACTTGTAGTGAAAGGTTTTTTTTCCTGTTTTAAGGGGAAAAGATCTATTTTATCAAACTGTAGCCACAAATATTCAAGATTATTTTTCTGATTGGATGTTATCTGAGCTGCCTATGACTGTATCTTTAGTGTCAGTCTTTATGTTGGTCTTTTAGCTGATGCAATATAAAGAAATCATAAACAATGGAGTATGTTTATGTAATTCAAATAAAATAGTGATGCAGATAAAAATAGCTAAGTTCCATTAACTTTTCAGACCATAATAGTGAAACACTTGTAAGTCGTAGGATACGCTTGAATGTCTGTAGTACCAATTTATCCCTCTGCTTAGTCATTCATTTCTATTTAGATCTTGGTGCTTCTGTGCAGCCTGTGATTAGATTGGCAGTTCTCATTTAAACCCTAACTCATTCAGTCTTGGTTATCAAATAGCTTAAAAGGCAAGAACAAACGCTGTTGTTTTTAAGATGTACTGATATATGATTTGCATCCTTACATGTGGTATAGGCTGGATTTACCAGAGTAAATGTTCTTTCATCTGTAGTTTTCTTTGTAGGTATTTTGTGTTTTGTTGTGTGGGTTCAGTACACAATACTTTAAATGTTATATTTGTTCCAAATTCGCTGTTGGTAGCGAATCAGAGCGGAGCAGGATGAGAAAGTAGCATGTTTTGTAAAAGAGAAAAATTTTACTTTACAACTCTAGGAAGTGGAGGAACCGGTACTCCCAAAAATATCCCTACCCATCAGTACTGCATCTCTGGCTCCATTCAACTTTAGTTTTCTGACTAGCAGTACTGTGTCATCGTCACCAAGCACTGTTTCAACATCAGTGATGAACAAGGTGAATCTATGTTGTATGCTATAAATGCTTTCCTGTATGAGTCTGTATCTGCTCTTTTGCAAGTTAACTTCTGTGGTGCTCATGAAATTAACTGGTGTTAGTTCATACTGAGTTGAGTAAGTCAGAGTTGTATTGCAGTTTGGAGAGAAAAATGCAGTTTTTTGATTGTCAGTCTTAGACTTGCAAATGTCTGGTTAAAGATAACTGTTCAAACACTATGGAATTTTAGGGAGGTGGGATTTTATGCCAAGTTCTTCATAGTGGTTTTGTCAGAGATAATTTTCTTTATAGTAGCTATGAAAAGTTGCCAGTCTGTGATGAAAACAATGTTGATAACAGACCGGTGTTCAGCTGTTGTTGTGTAGTGCTTACGCAGCATCAAGGCCATTTCTGCTTCTCAAGCAGCCCTGGCAACAAGAAGGCTGTGGTGCACAAGGGCTGGAAGAGGGCTCGGTCCCGTGTGACCAAAGGGATGAGCCATACCAATAGCATCATGCTTGGCACTAAACATGGGGCCAGGAGGGAAGGGGGAATAATGGGAGTATGTTTGAGGGAGTGAGTAACTGCCTACTATGGTTACGCCATGATATGAAGTTACTGAATTAGAGGTAGCATAAGGTGATCATTCAAGCCTTGCATAGAATGAGCCTAGGGTGCAATAATTGGAATATTACTATATAGGAAAAAACATTAATTGTTCTAGAATACTTGAAATAGTTTTGCATTTTTTGAAGCAAATATCTGCTTTAACCTGTTGAGGAAGTTCTTTAGTAGAGCTGAGTTTAGAGATGTCTTCAATTTCCTGCTTTTCCATCTATTTAGACCTAATTAGCATCTCATCTTTTTCTCTTGGTTTGTGTGATTTGGTTTTAAAGATGATGTCTTGTAGACTCACGCGCAGACTTCATTTTGTTTTATTATTCCTCTAATCTATGGATTAGAAATAACTAAAACATC
The DNA here is from genome assembly GCF_054131305.1 of Coturnix japonica. NCBI lineage: Eukaryota > Metazoa > Chordata > Aves > Galliformes > Phasianidae > Coturnix > Coturnix japonica. Next base: position 663,904 of record NW_028188972.1, read on the forward strand.
AGATTTCTGAACTTCACTGCAAAACTTGTGTTGCATTCTGAATTCAGGTAGTTGCTGCTCTTAGATATAAACCTTTCATTCTTTTGAAAATACAGGTACAACCAACAAGTAACGTTGGCAGTCCTGTGTTCAGATTTTCATCTCCAATTGTGAAATCTACTGAGGCAGAAGTGCTACCTCCATTGTCTGTAAGTAAAATGAAAAAGCTCAACTTTTTATCATACATTTAGTAGAGTATTGCGGACCATTAAGACAGAGGTGGCTGTGCTAGTGGGGAAAACAATTATGTGGCTTTCTGCCTTATAATTAATCATCCAGTATGTATAGCAAAAATTTGGAGACTTGCTTTCAGATCTGTGCTTGTGTGTGAATTTCATTAAAGTTTCTTAGGTTTCTGACTCTGAAAAACCTTTCTTTTTTGTAGCAGACTGGGTTTACCTTTAGTGTTCCTGTTGTAAAATCGGCAAAGCGTTCTGGATCCAGCGATACACCAGTGACATCCTTACTTACCTGTGGTAACTGCAACTTTAGCATTTCAGTTCTGAAGTGCAGGTTTTCTTTTTTCGGGTATCAAATACTAAATCTGTCCTTTCTGAGCATGTTAGCAATTGCAGACAGTGTTGGGCTTCCACAGTCCTTTTTTCAGTGACAGATCTGCTTTATAAAGTGTAACTAAAAGTTGTAAAGTGGGCTGAATGTTAAAGATTCTTAGATTCATGAAGGTTGGAAGTTGTTGTTTGTGGCAGAAGTGGATGTGTTCTGTTCTGTTGGATTGTGCCACGAAAGATGTTTTTGTTTACTCTTGTTTCTAAAGAAACAAACCTGCAAACCTGCCAGCAAGGGACTTCACTCTTATGTATGTGTAGGACGTTCTCTTCTGGCTTATGGCATTTAATTGGGGTAGTAAAGATATCTCATTCATCTTTATTTTTATATGAGTGTGTTAGGACACTGGCAAAACCTAACACTCACTTGTAGACTACTTGTTTAGCGTAACAGCATAAGGTGGGAGATTGTTCCTGGGTTTTGTCATGAAAATCCTTGTGTTCCCTTCCTCCTGCAGGAGTCTGGCACCATTATTAATGTGAAAGTCAGTTCAAATTGGTTTATAAATCTGATATTTTAAGCTTACAGAAGTGCAGGCTTCAGCTGCCATAGCTGTAAAAGTTCTGTGGACTAAGGATGATCCCCGCTGTCAATCTCAGCCTCAGCATTCAGCTTTTGCTTACCCTCCTTAGTGTTAGACTTCTCAGCTCACACTTTGTACATTTACAATATACATATTGTATACGCATGTATACAATATGCTTTTCAACCTGGAAATTATTGGAGATAACTTGTTGACTTAAAGGAGGCAACCATAAACACAAATATCCTAATAACAGTGCTTTAATTTCCTGCCTGTCCTTGATTATTTCTGTGGTATTCCTGATGACTAGGTGTTTTAGTTATGAAGTTACAAAACCTTAAGTGATGACTGTATTCAAAGCAGGTGAGAGAAGGGAGGAAAACTTAGCTTTGAGCTAGCAATCTTGTGCCTTTAAACTACTCATCTTGGAAGGTATCAATGATTTTCTAGGCCTTGGATCTAGTTAACCCTCTGTGTATTGGATTACTTGTTACTTCACAATATATATAATGATAAATAGGTCAGGTTGGAAACAGAATATTCTAAGAGCAGAAATTGCTGTGGCAGTAGCTGTGGAAGCTGCTAATGCCAGGTGAGGCAGTTCCCTACTACTATGTGTGATGTAGGTATACATATATGGAGGTGGGGTAGGGGCATCAGTTTCAGCAATTGCAGCTGGCTCTCTCTAAAGCAGAGAAGCACTGGAGCTGGGCACAGGAATATGTTGGGCCATTCCCTTGTGTGAGCTAATCTTTTAAAGGATTAGGTTGAGGGGATTTAGTAACAGGAGCATGACTTGAGCTAGAGGTGAGAGATAAAGCAGAGAGAAACTAGAGGGAAATAACTTGCTTGTGTGTATATATGGAGTTGTTGAAGGGGAGAAACTCAAGACAGTAGGTGTAGGCCTCTTGAATTTGGATGGCAGTGTTACAGCTTCAAAAGCTTACAAGGTTTGCCACTTTATGTGTATGTGATTTCACTTAGTCTGGTGCAGTTGTGGCCTATGACCAAAGCATGTGAGCCTCAGAGAAAAAGTCTGTGGCCACCCCATTGTTTGAGGTTTCCTATAGGAGTATCCAGTAATGGTTTCGTAAACTCTTTCCATTGGATACAGCTGCAGCAGGGGGTACCTTTACACAAAACCTGCTAGTTTCTTCAAGAATAGTAGTGGGGTGTTTCCTATCTCTTCTCTGATCAGGAAGGTTTGAGGGGCTACTATTAATCTCTAAGTCAATGAGAGAGGAAAAAACAGCTATGGAGAAAGGTTAAAGGGTTCTTAAGAGGATGCATGAATAGTAAATGGTACTTAAGCCATGAATGTTTCTTTTTGCAGGGATGCTCTGGACCAACCGCTTCTTTCTAGCGCTACCTCAAAGTAACGTGCAGATATAACTCACAGGGAAGACTGATCAAATGGTGATGATCACTATCATTCTGCTGGATGCATATATATATTTGCATATATGCCGCGGCGGCGGCAAGATCCGGACCCGGCGGTACCACCTGGGCACCGCGAATCCTCCGTACCGCAGGAGCAGGCAGGTGAGGAGCGGCGGAGCGGGGCTGACCCTCTCTCGGTCCCCACGTGTGAGGCAGCGGGTGAGGGGCGGGAGGGCGGCCCCTTTTGTTCCTCTCGGTGCCGGCGGCGGGACTGGCAGGGAAGAGGCCTCACCGCCCAGTGGGAGGGAGCGGGGACAGGAGCGGCCCTTCCCTCATCTTCGCCCGCCTCACGCTCCGCATGCGGCCCGGGAATAGAGGGGGCGGGGAACAAAGGCCGGGAGGTTACAGCCCCTCTGAGCGGCCCGAGGAACGGGAGGGGAGTATGTTGGTACCCAGTGCCTGTGGGTGCCCAGTGCCCGCTGGCTTCGTATGGTTGTGCCCGATCTGCGTCCTGTTCTTTAAAGGAGCGCTGAGTCTCGCGTGCTCCATTGACTGAGCGATGCTGTCCACGTGAGGCTGGCAGCACTTTGTGTGGAGCATCGCCGCGCTGACAGTGCTGAAAGCTCTGACTGAATCAGTGTTGAAGTTGCTGTGTATTTCCTGCACTGATAGTGCGTCTCATAAGCTTCATGCTTGTGTTTAAAGTAATCGGCAGAGGTGGCTTCCTAGCTCTGCTGTTGTCTGATATCTAGAGGAATTTCTCAGTAGGTTTGTTTAAGCATAAACCTGTGCTGAGAGATGGATGTTTAATGGCTGTTTACAAGGGTGGATAGCGATAGGATAAAGGGGAATGGTTTTAAACTGAGACAGGGGAGGTTTAGGTTAGATATTAGGAGGAAGTTTTTCACGCAGAGGGTTTGTGCCACACTGGAACAGGTTGCCCAAGGAGGCTGTGGATGCCCCATCCCTGGAGGCATTCAAGGCCAGGCTGGATGCACATAGCAGGGGGGTTGAAACTACATGATCATTGTGGTCCTTTTCAACCCAGGCCATTCTATGATTCTGTGATTCTATGTCTGTGGGTTCTGCCCTGGTAGTGGGTGCTGCAGAGCCAACGTGTAGACTAGATCAAGAGTAGCTTGTTGGAGCGGGAAGCTGTAGTGGGTTAGTAAATGATGGACTGAGAGATTCTCTTATTATAGTGAATAGCTTTTTAACCGTATGAGTAGTGTAAACTCATATTACATAAAAGAATGAGCTCTAGGTAGGTAGCTAACTGACAACGAAGTTGAAATTGAAATTAATGAACATATGTTCCTGTTTTCGATATAAGGTTTGCTCTCCACAGGGGATCTGTGATTTATTAGTCTCAGTGATGCATTCAGGAGGACTCGAAAGCGATCAGCGCAATTTAATCTTGAAGTCATACCTGATTCTGATCATTCCCCTTCCAGCTTTTATCATTAAGTAGATTCACTTGAGTAGACCTGCTTGAGATGCTCACGGTCAAAATAGTGGCCCCAAAAACCCTTGGTCTCTTACTGTCAAGCTCTGAGGGTGACTGGGCACTCTGGGCAGCATAGCAGGCAGCTTTGAATCTCTGGGAAATCCAATTCCTTCTTTTTTCCCCACTTGTATGGGGATGATTAGGGGGATGATTAGCGGGATGCCAAGCTCATCACCATCTACTTTCTGGATGTTGTAATTTAACTGTTGTTCTTGGGGATTTTAGTCAGGTGGGAATTCTCCGATCGTCTCCAATATATGCTGCAGTCAGTCTTCTACAAAACACAGTGACAGCTTAGGAAGGCGTTTGCAAGAGGAGGTGCTGATGCTTTTTAAAGGCTATTAGTTATAGCGTTCGTTCAAAATGTGGTAGACCCCGCTTCAGTTTCCTTTTTTTGCCTGGAGCAATCAACCCACATCTTCCACTTTGCAGGCAGATATCCCAGCCGTCAAGCTGCGCGTTAGCTTCAGCTCTCCTGGTTGAAGCTGTGCTGCTATCCAGAAAAAGAAAGCGTGATTCACTGAGCCAGAAAGAGGATATATAAGAATGGAGGTGTGCAGGCTCTGGTCCACAGTTTCAGAACTTGTTACTCATTTTACATTAGATGTTCCTGCAGCGAGCATCCAAAGCCTAGTATTTCCTGCCCATATGCTTGATGATTAATCTTTCGAACCATGCTTCATTATGCTTTTATTTGTTTGTTTTAAAGTCTAGTGCCTTTTTAAAATCAGCTGTAATAGGAAAGGTGAGCAGATGCAGTCTGGAGAAGAACGCTGGTGACTTGCAATTCATGTGCTGTCCTGGGGGATGGAGATACGGATGCTGATTGTCCCAGAAGTGAAGGAACTTAAACCATGGTGCTTTCCCTCCTGCCTTACAACAAAGGGCACCGTCAGTGGCTTTGTTATCAAACAAATGAGAAGTAGCAGCCTTACTAAGTAAAGGGGATACAGACTCTTCCACTGTGAAGGATTCCTGGTTGGCAGTCCTCAGAGCCAAAAGGGCCCTTCTGTATTTCTAGGTGAGGCATTCTGCAGGTAACATTTAGGAGTTCCTCTCAGCAACTGGGTTTTCCTAATGGCTGAATGACAACAGCTCCATGCTGTTTGTGTTGACTTTTGGTAACGCCATACTTGGCAAACGACCTGTTCAGTCAGCTGCCTCATGCTGAAACATCCATCCTCATTCAGCACTACCTGAAGAGTGTGGACACTTGGCCTAAAGTCATGTATTTGCTCTGAGGGCTCAGTATGGTACAGCAAGGGACCTGTTGTTCCTGGCATGTGGGTTTCATCTCCTGGATGTGGCTGGAAGTGCTTTAAATGCTGGGTTGTCCTGGTCATTTAAGTAGGATGATGACTGCAATTACTAGGGTGGGTGTGTTAATGGGATATCTGTTGACATTATTAACTTATTAAATATCTATATGATATCTCTGTGTTCTTATTGTTAGTTTTAGGTTTAGCTTTGCTGTTTTGTGTAGATGTACTGATTAGCGTGGAAGAAACCAGCAGGAGTTGCTACATATTTGTGATCAGTCTGATTCTGACGTCCTTGGGATGATACCAGAAAGATGAGAGGTGCATTTTCTGTGTGTCCTGATTGTAAAGCAGCTCTGCTTGGATGGATGAAGTTTAGTGTCACATGCGATGTCACGTAAGGACAGAGTAGTTATGGGATTGGGAACTTCCACTGTCTGCAGCAATGCCTGAATCATTGCATTATCACTAGATTCTATAATGAACGTGGGCCAGTTATAAACTCGCACTTGATTTATGTCTGGGATTTCCGTGGTGTGCAGTGCCTGCAAGCAGTGGGCAGGAGTTTTATAAACTGCTGGGTTTATTTGGGGATGAGATCTTGAAATTATGCAGAAAGTTCCTAGAATATCCTGTTGAGTAATGTAAGTTAGTTCTTGTAAATCTTAGGAGGGAAAATCTTAATCTATAAAAATACTTAATCTATTAAGAATGTCCATGGAGAGCTAAGCAAGTATGGCTATCGGTTTCATTCTTACCAATAGGATTATACCGCAAAGTGTGCTGAAGTGGTTGTGTTTACACTTGTATGTCTCTCTGCTGGTTTTGATTTAGTAGCAGGTGAGCACATCGGGCTCAATGTTTGTGAACTTCCAGAACTAATTGAATCATCATCCTTAAATGATGTTTTGTCTCTGTTCCAACAATATCAAATTGTATTAGCAAAACAGGTGTTTAAATCTAATACTTGGCTTTGGAGCGGCGTCGTATCCTGGTTGGGAAGACCTTAGCTGAGATGCTGACAGTTTTCCCTCACTGAAGCTGGCAGTGCTGTCAGTGGTACGACAAGCAGTAGAATCTGATTGCTGTCCCATTTTATGAATATTTTGATTTCTGTCTTGCAAAGTGTTCTCACGACAGCCTTGGGGGCTAAGTGTTGGAGGAGAGCAATCTTAGTGAGCGGTGTCTTCAGACAGAAGATTTTAAAGTAGATGAAAGAATGGTCCCTTAGCTGGGACACTGACACGGCCTTCATTTGCCAGCGGCTCATCATTTCCTCCGTGTTGTTTATTCCTCCAGTCGGTAATTAGCATTGCTTCTTGCTTCCCTGCTGTGTGGGAACTGAGCTGCTGATTCAGAAGACTGAGGGTAGAGCACCACATTTCTTCTGCTTACCTGAAGAAGTTTGAGCGGAGCTATTTTGGATCAGCACGACTGCTACGGCAGCACTGTGTAACAAATTTAACATAAGCAGGATGGATGGCTGGCTCAGTCAGCATGGCTCACCCGGAGATCAGCAAGGACCTCAGCATGGTCTTCTCTATTATTTGTGTAGACAGATTGGTGAAATACATGCTCATCAAGTAGACTGCCAGGTGGTTGGGCCGGACTAGCTGACCATTGGCCTTAAAGGGCTGTGATCTGTGCTGCTGAGGGACACTGACAGCCAATTGTTAAGAATCTCCTGGGGGTTGATATTTGGACTAATTCTGTTTTAGGTCTTTAGGAAGCAACAGGGACAAGAGAAGGGCATGCACCCCCAGCTGGCTCCTGGGTGACAGCAAACTTAAGGGGGCAATGTCCGAATGCTGAAGGGCAAGGCTGCAGTGTTTCTTGACAGTAGTGGGCTGACAGGAACCTTGTTTTGTTGGGGTATAACAACCCCATGCAGTGGTACAGGTTGGGGAAAGCGTGGCTGTAAAGCTGTCCAGCAGAAAAGGAACTGGAGGTGTTAGTCAACGGGCAGATGAACATGAGCCATCAGTGTGGCCAAGGACACCAATGACATCCTGGTCTGCATAAGCTTCGTACTCACTTCTATGCATCACCACTTCAGGCTGTTACTCCCTCACCTCTGTTAGTGAAAGGGACTGGAAGATTACAGAGCCCTTTAAAGCCAAGGCAGATGGGTCATCTGAAAATGGGGCCAAGGCGAGCAGGAACTAGCTTGTTTGACTGCCTGAAGCGTAAGTCATTTTGCAACTTGCTGATGCAGTGTTTGTCATAGTGGTATTCTAGATTATTTTACAAAAAACACTCATTAATTAAAAGATCCTCTCAACTATAACATTTGCTTTTCTTTGTTGTTATTGGAGGGAATACAGATATATTCCCCTTCTTTTGACAAGAGAAGACCTGAAGTCATTTTTCTGCTGTCTAGGAAGTGGCACAGCACTAAAGCTATTGTGGTGGGGCGGTAGCACTGACGTTTTCAGGGTGGCAGTTCCTTTTGAGATTCTGTAACTCATCTTCTAATTGCACTTGGCATTTAATTATAGTGTCTCTGAGCGTGCTTGGCATGGTTGTGATTGCCATCTAGTGCATGGGGATAGGACTAGGGGTAATGGGTTGAAACTACAGCATAGGAAGTTCTGCACGAATGTGCGCAAGAACTTCTTTACGGTGAGGGTGACGGAGCACTGGAACAGGCTGCACAGGGAGGTGGTGGAGTCTCCTTCTCTGGAGATATTCAAGACCCGCCTGCACGCCTACCTGTGTGATGTGGTGTAGGGAGCCTGCTTTGGCAGGGGGGTTGGACTCGATGATCTCTAGAGGTCCCTTTCAACCCCTACAACTCTGTGATTCTGTGATCTTTTTTAAAGTAAGCATAGGCTCATGATAATCTCTACTTTTGTTGCAGAAAAAAATGTGTGTGTTAACATTTATACCTCTGGAACTAGGCTTAAAGCTACAGTTTTAACACACATGCTTGCTTTGCAAATACCTGTGCCAGCAGAAAATTTTCTTTCTCCTTGGTAAGGTTGTTTATTATTGTCTCCATAACGCTGCTGTTGGAAGGAGTTGTGCAAGTGTGTCCGGAAAAAATAGCTGACTTTGCTTTGAAGCTGTAGCTCTGCTTTGAGACAAACTCTTTTCTGTGTGAATTGGGTCTCGTGGCTCCTTCCCCTCTTAGTGCTCTACCTCTGCTTGTCTCTAAGGTATCAACCAAAGATTAAAACTCTTCATCTGCACCAGGCATGTGGTCATTCTAATATCACAGCTGCTGTAATATCAGCCTTAAGTATTCACTATGATAGTATGCAAAGCTGCAGAATACATACAGATTTGTAGAACTGTATGCTGTTATCTACAGCCACTGAGTAAATCTCTGTGCAGTGACAATCTTTTTTGTTTGGTAGTGGTAAGATAATGGTATTTAGAGATCCACTTACGTTTGAGAGATGCTCTTGATTCTGTCAGATGAACTGTGGAGAAGGCACGTGGCCAGAAATATGTTGCCCAGGGCCCCGTCCAACCTGGTCTTGAACACCTCCAAGGACGGGGCATCCGTGGTGTCACTAGGATTTAAGCTATAGTTACATGCTGGTTTACATACAGGAGCACACCATACACTGGCTTTTTGCACTCGGATGGAAGTGATGATGATGGGCTGTCGTCTTCCTGCTGGAAATCTGCAGGCAGTGCCAGAATGCAGAACAGCACCAGTGTCCCTGGGTGTTCATTCTAGAGCTGGACTAAGAAAGCCTCGTTTATCACTATAAGAAGGAAGTACTGGCATCTGAAAGCGTAAACCCTTCTTCGTGGTCTTTGGAAGTAAAGTTGTACTAGTCCAGTTGCCTTAAATAGTTGTTTTTTTCCACTGTCGTATAATTGATGACATTCCTGTAACATATTGTTCTTATTAAGTCATAAGTTTTATTGTCTGTTTTCTAAATGAAATATCAAACTCTGCTGTCCTACATCCAGATTGAAACCACTCCCTAAAGGAAAAGAGCACGGCGAGTTCGGAGCCATTCTGCATCTGTGCTGCTGCAGGAGACAACCATGTCACATTTCCATTTCTGTCCTTGCTTTTGCATTATCACCACTGTAACTAAATAGTGAGCTGTTGCAAGCTGAAGGTGAAATTCTGGCTGAGTTGGTTTGAAGCAGGCCTGGTACGGCTGTTCATGGTTGTGTATCTGTGGATATTTGCTCAAAGGAAGGTCTTGCTGCTTCTTTATCTTGTCCTGCTGCCCGATATTTCTCTTTCTCCTGAGCCATTTTCGTTGCACTGCGCCAGCTGAACTCATTAGTCCAGCAGAGAAACATGCGCTTTTTGCCAGATTAACAAATTCAGCTAGTAAGGAGAGCAGCCTGCTGCGCCAGAGCTGGCACCGGGTAATGTGGGGGATGGAAGGAGCCTGAGTTCTGTTGGCTATTGGCTTTTATTTCTTTATATCAACCATTTCAGAAAATGGTGTTTCAAAGTAGTAAATTAGGCCACCTGCTTGCTTACTCTTGGGTGCCTACAGCACATCATTTGTTTGGAGTCGCATCCCAAGGCAGCGAGCCTCTGAGCTGCAGCTGTAGTTACTGTTGCTGTGGTGGTGCATGTATGTGTTGGTGGAGACATACCCAGCAGTGCTGCAGGTGCTTGGGGGGTACCATGTTCGAGGAGCTGTTGTAAATACCTGTTCATAAGCTATTGGATCTCTTCTCCACGTTCTGTGTTTTGTTCTGCTTTCCTGCCGCTGCTGTTTTCAGATGAGCTTAGCGTGTGAGTGCATTTAACATCAGCAGACAACTGCTGGAACTGAGAGCAGCTTTCAAACTGCTGAAATCAGTGAGTTAATTCTGAATCTGCTGAAGGACCAAAACGTATTCACTGACCAAATTGCTGCTACTCACGGTTTGGATTCTCCCTGTCACCGTATCACGTTTCAGAGCCTCCCAGGCCAGTAGCAATGAGGAACTACAGAGCTGCCCTTCCTCTGAGCACAGGGCTGGCACCAGAAGAGTTTTTGTGCGGCAACACATTGGGCGTATGTCTAGTGAGTTCAGGTGACAAGGGAGGGCCTGGTAAGTAACTGTGGTGTGAAGAGGTGAGGGGTGAGCATTTCACAAGTAAGTCTTGTTATAAAATGAAGCACGTCTGTTTCTTGGGTTGTTTCCTTTTTTCTGCTTTGCATGCATTGCCCAGTATATTCCAGGAATTGTAAGATTCATTATGTATTTTTTTTGTAATGAAATCAGCTTGGAAGTTGTAAGTGAAATAAACACAGGTAGCGTTTTACTTGTATTTGATTTACTTCACCATATGCATTGGTCACCACGTGGGTTGATGGGCTCAGGCCAGTTGTATGAGGTTCATTGAGACCAATTTTGCTCACAACAGCCCCATGCAGTGCTACAGGCTTGGGGCAGTATGGCTGGCAAGCTGTAAGGAAGAAAATGATCTGGAAGTGCTAGTCAACAGCTGGCTGAACGTGAGCCAGCAGTGTCTCCAGGTGGCCAAGAAGGCAAATGGCATCCCAGCTTGTATCAGAACTAGCGTTGCCAGCAGGAGTAGGGGAGTGATCATCTCTCTGATGAGGCCGCACCTCAAATACTGTGTTTGGCTTTGGGCCCCTGACTACAAGAGAGATGTTGAGGCCCTGGAGCACATCCGGAGAAGGGCAACAAAGCTGTGAAGGATTTGGAGCACAGGTCTTATGGGGAATGTCTGTGGGAACTGGGGTATTGTTCTGTCTGGAGAAGGCTACTCGGGAGAGACCTCATTTCTCTCTACAGTGACCTGAGTGGACGTTGTAGCCAGGTGGGAGTTGGGCTCTTCTCCCAGGTAACTAGTGATAGAATGAGAGGTAATGGTCTTAAGTTGCACCTGGGGAAGTTCAGGTTGGATATTAAGAAAAATTTCTCCTCTAAAATAGTGATGAGGCATTGGAACAGGCTGTCCATGAAGGTGGTGGAGTCATTATCCCTGGAGGTGATGGAAACAAATGGAAAGAGATCAAGGGGAGAAACAGTGAAAGAATAGACGAAACAAAGGTGAAAGAGATTTTCCACCACATTCTTGGATCCAGTGTTGTCTTGAGTTGGAGCCTTGCTCTGTGGGTGGAGACTCAGCCAACAACAAAATGTGTGTGTTCAACATCAAGTATTCCAGTCGTTTAGAGGATGCCGTTGAGGTGGCAGGTCCCTCACATCTGTTCAGCAAGGGAGTTCTAGAAGATAACAGAGTTTTTGACAACGGCCTCTGGTGGTTGTGCACCCTCTCGTCAGTAAGATGCCATGAAGGGAAGCGGGTAAACCTGCTCATTGCCCTGCCTCTGCAGGACCCAGTTCTTCTCTTTCTTGAACTCAAGTTGTTGAGTCAGTTTCTACTGACTACATGAAGCAGTGCCTTTTGTGAAGGAACGCAGCCCTGGGTGCTGTTTGTGTCCTGAGCATTTGCTCTTTTTTGCAAATATTATCCCGTCTGATTTGTCCCAATGCTCTTTCATTGGTAGCCCTGGTAAAAAGTGAAGTGTGTCAGGGAAAAGGGTGTAAATAAGGGGCTGGGGGATTAGAAGGAGCCGCTCTGCTGACACCTTGCGTTGAACTGCTTGTGAACTCTGGCATCATCTGCATTTGTGGTTTCTGCAGGGAAGCTGAGGCTTAGCATATAAGAGAATAGCATCATTCTGAGCATTTCGTAGTCGTGTGCATTTTAAGGTAGTAATTGTGATGGATGTGTTCATTCCGTGGTATCCTGTGTGGCTCAAACTGTCCACGGGTATTTATTCTGTCCTTGTGCAAATAAACAATAGAATTACAGATCATTAGGAAAAATGTCTAATTGTGAATTAGGATGACTTTCTTCCTGCAAAAAGGCTTTTTGTTTTCTACTTTTTCCTCTTCTCTTACCTCCCTCTCAGCTCTGGATTCAAGGATGTATCGGTGTTTATAATTCTTGTATCTCGGTTTTTGCACTGTCTTCTGTGGAATACTTCAATGATACAGGGTTTTATTTTGGTTATTTGGGTTTTTTGTTGTTGTTGTTATGTGTGTGCATGGTTGTTATCTCAGAATTTTGTTAGACTGTAGCTAGCTTCAGCACGTTCAAAGCATATTATCAATTTTCTACACCCAAATAACAAGTTCAGCTGGGGAATTCTATTTCCCAAACCCAGAAAAGTGGTAGAGCAGGCCTGTTGGTACAGAACCAGCCAAAACCTGGATGTGCCCGTTAGCAACAGAATTTTTTTGCTGAATTCCATTCACTTTTGTGTCACTTCTTGGTTTTCAGTGTTGGAGTTGCTGAGTCAGCCTTCATGTTTGCTTGTAGTGTAAGGAGCCAAGCAGCTCCATGGTTGTCAGCAGTGCGAGAAGGAGTGCTGCAAGTGATTGTCTGCCTGTGGTTGAGATTTGACAGAAAGGGATGCTAAAGTTTTCAGGGAATGATAGCAGATACAATGATCCTCACTATCACTGCAGATAACTGCTGAGCTTCTGTTTTAGGTGGTTTCCAATGGAGTGTGTGGAGGAAGAGTTGTGAAACAAGTATGTAGATGAGGAGTTATGTAGAAATAGTTTCCTGGTGGCCTTGTGAATTGACTCTGATGGAAGCTTCGGAACTTTGAATATTAATAGTTAGTCAGAAATTAATATTAGGGAAATTTTAGGCATCCCAGAAGCATAGCAATCCTACACTTAGGATCAAACTCTTGCATCTTACTCTTGTCTTTGAGGTTTGTGGAAGATTGTATCCCAGCATATGCTGTTGTCTGTTTCTGTAATTAAAGAAGCATTTCTTCTTTCAAGCAGGGAATCATTAGCAGAATGACGGAGTCGGTGAAAAACATTGTACCAGGATGGCTACAGAAGTATTTTAATAAAAGTGAAGATGAATGTGCAGATACAAATGAATCTACAAACCAGGAAGAGAATCCAGTAAATTATCATCACGATTGTGGAGATGAAGATACCATAATGACCGATGGGAGAGTCACGCCTGAACCAGCAGGAATTAACCTGGAAGGTATGTGAAAAATCATGTAGTGTTCTGGTTATCTCTATTTCCTCACAGATTTCTGGTTTCAAATCTAAATAACCAAAGGAATTTGCTAAGAGGGTTTTTGATGTAATTAAAATCAGCCCCTCCTCCGCAAGTGAACAAAAAAACCACCCAAACCTCAAAACAACAGTTTGTGAAACTGTCTCTTAGCTTTAAACTGTAAATACAGTTGTAAAGCACAGAACTTACAACTCTTGGAAGCCGTCCGTTGACTTCATGTACTCTATTAGTCAGGGAGGAAACGTTGAAAATACTCACAAGTGTGCTAAATTGTATTTTCTGTTTTATTTTTTAGAAGACCTGTTAGACTTTGTCTAACTGCCTTAGGCAGTTAAAAACATTAATTTGTTTTGAAGTCCTGAAAACAAAAAGTAGATTCCAGAATGGCAGAGGAAACATTTCTTCTCATGTCTTGATTTTTAAAATTTTATTTATTTTTTTATTTGTTTATTACTTTTTGGACTTTGATCGATTTAGTAAAGCTCGTTGTTAGCTTAATAGCGAGCTGGGGAACTCATGCATGTGATATATTACATTATTTTTAGAATATTCAGTAAAATTAAGATATGTGTTAGTATCTAGGCTGTTGTCTTTGAAAAGATATTTGGACTCTTGGCAGAGACTTGCAGCCTCTGTACTATGTTAAAAATTCATCTTTGTTTTAAATCAGGTTCCTCCCACTGGTTCTGTAGTCGTGCTGTGTGAATTTGTGTGTGCTTTCAGTTGGGTTCCTCTTTGATAGCTGTTGGGGGAACTTATCTTTTAATAAGGAAAGTAGTTTAGTCTGAGCATGTAAAGGTAATCGTAGATAATGTGGAAAGTCGGTTGCTTCTGTTGTCAGAGTCAAAAACAATGAGGAAGTATCTTTGCCTCCAATGCCATGTAATTGTAAACAATGGTACTCAGCACTGGTGAGGCCACATCTTGAGTACTGTGTTCAGTTTTGGGCTCCTCGCTACAAGAAAGACATCAAGGCCCTGGAACACATCCAGAGAAGGGCAACAAAACTGGTGAGGGGTCTGGAGCACAAGTTTTATGTGTAGCAGCTCAGGGAGCTGGGATTGTTTAGCCTGGAGAAGAGGAGGTTCAGGGGAGACCTCATTGCACTCTACAACTTCCTGAAGGGAGGTTGTGATGAGGAGGGGTTTGGCCCCTTCTCCCAGGCGACAAACAGGACCTGAGGAAATAAGTATGAATAAAGGAATAGATAATGTCTTCATGACTGAGGAGCGTGTGTTGGCTTTTCTACAGGACTGTGTGAAAGGACCTTTTAGTAAGAACAGCTGCACAGCAAACTTATTAAGTCCAGAATATCGGAAGCAGGTGGACCGTGTGGGACCTCTGCTAGCTTATGTTGCTGTCTGTGTATGTTCCTTGCTATATTTCAGTTTTTTGTTTAAGATTAGTTATTACTGCAATTTTAGAAATATGTATTTCTTCAGCTCTGAGATACCTACGTGCTACAGCATGTATTCCTTGCTTGGCCAATAAACTGTCAAGCAATACTGTCCTCATAATCTGCTAATGTTTCAGAGAACTGATTAGTGCTACAGCAGTGGTAATGAGGATTGAACTAGCTAGTTTAAGCTTCAGTGCAAGTATCAAGGGGAGAGCGGCTCAGAATCTTTTGAATTCCCAGGATTCCTGAGAGAGTGAACTTTCATCAGGCAAGATATTTATTAGTAGTCCTGTTCATTCAGCAACTTGGAGCTGTGAGGCCACCCCCTCCAGGCCACTGGCAGTGTTTGTTGACCCTTTGGTTCCAGAGGAAAACATGCTTACTTGTTTCTTGACTTAAAATCTCCAAAGTTTATGGATAGGAGATAGTGTTTACATGTGGCATGACCTGATTTGTAGATTTGTTTGGGAAGGAAAAATAAAAAGTACTGCAAACATTCATTTTCATGTTGTATTCAAACTAATGTACTGAGATTATGTAAACGGCAGTGTTGTCTGCAAAGTGCTGCATGGTCTCAAATTTTGGAAAGTTTATTGCAAGCTTTTCATGCAAGAGGAAGGAGTCTGTATGTTTGATTTAGTTAAAGATCCAGTGTTGAAGTACTTGAGCATGAAGTCAGGGCCCGGTGTTGTAAAGCCCCGTAATTAACTTCTTCTTAATGTGATATTAATACTCAGAATTGCAAGTAGTGTTGCTGTTATAGTCACACAGTTGAAACTCTATCTGGATGAGGAAGAAGTTAAATTTGGCTTCTCTATTTTTGTGCTTAGATCTTGGCAATAGCTTGACTGTTGATAGAAAACAGATTTTGGCTTCTATGAGCTCGTCTATAGGAAAGCTAATCGTCTCCATGTTTGTATTTAGAACCATCCACGAGTAGATCAGCATTGAACTGTTCATCTGTATTAACGAGGCCCTCTCTTCATCGGGGCCATTTGAACTGTAACGTGTCAGATTCCACTGTGCCACCCTGTCAGCCCTCTACATCTTCTTCACTTGGCATTGGCAATCCTGGACTGTCTCTAGTAAAAGAAATAAAAGATTCTACCTCTCAGCACGATGATGATAACATCTCAACAACTAGTGGCTTCAAAAAATAATTTCAAAAAATAATTCAGCACCACTGCTTTGGTCCGCAGAAGCTGAAAGATCTCATTCCCTCACCCAACATTCTGCGTCTAGTTCAAAGAAACCTGCATTCAATTTATCTGCTTTTGGAGCTCTCTCTCCTGTAAGTACTGCACAGTATTTGTTTTAATCATTTGAAATGCATACCCATTTTACTGACCAGTTACCATGCTATGTTTCTATAGACGCTTGGAAACACTTCTGTCTTTAAGACAAGCCAGCTTGGAGACTCTCCATTTTACCCTGGAAAGACCACTTATGGTGGAAGGGCTGCAGCTGCAAGGCAGACAAAAGTGCGAGCTGCTCCTTATCAGGTAAGAGAAAAACAGTGTGGTAAGAAATTGTGGTTGAAATATTAAAGTAGCACTGTAGCTTTGAGAGGGGAGCCAAGAATGTGGCAACAGCTCCTATTCTTCCCTCTTTGCCTACAAGAGTAGAAGTTTAAATGGCAATTGTTATTCAAATTATTTTAATGGTTATTATGTAAGTATTTGTTGGAATGAAGGAGAATGACTGTTAAAGCTAGATGTTTGTAGTTGGGATTTCCTCTGTTAAGTCTTTAAAAATATTCCATTTGAGTGCTGTTGTATACCTCTAACTGTATCACGTTAAAATAACGTCATGCAATTAGAACAATGACAGCACAACACTGAAAACTTGTGCTTCTAGTAGCAAAAGCTGCAGTGGTCAGACCTGTCTGATATTTATCTGTAGAAATTACACAATCATATCTATGCTCATGCTATGAATAAATTGTATGAGGCTGTTTGCTCTTTACTGTATCTAGAATTAGCATTACAGATCCTTTGTTCTAATACTGAGAGGAGCATGCAGGACTAAATGCCAATCTCGAGGTGAACAGTAGCATTCTTTTTTCTTTTAATGTTTCGCACTGTTCTTGAAGAGAGTTATTTGCCCATAAGAGTTCTTGGTGTTCTGAAATGAAGCTGTAAATGAATGCTGACAACTCTTAATAGCTAGAGTGCAAGTTTCTGATGTCTGGGAAACCTTGAAAACTTGTTTTTAAAACTTCCTGAAAGCTGGGAGCCCTCTATGATCAGTTATTTAAACTTTTTGCAGTGTAACTGTAGGTTATACTGAAAATAGGAACCAAAATATTAGGCTTTTAAAGGAGACAGTAGCTTACTTATTCCTGTATGCTGTGGATTACAGCAACATACTGAGGAGAGTCCAGAAGGCCACCAAGGTGATGAGGGGTTTGGAACACCTCTCTTGTGGGAAGAGGCTGAGAGAGCCGGGCCTGTTTAGGGAGATCTCATCAGTGTCTGTAAATCCTTGAAGAGTGGATGCCAAAAGGGTGAAGCACTGGTCTCTTTTCAGTGTTGCCTAGTGCTGGGACAGGAGTCATTGGGCACAAACTGGAACACTGGAGGTTCCATGTAGATACCAGGAAGGACTTCTGTGCTGTGCAGGTGATGGAACATTGATACAGGCTATTCAGAGGCTGTCGAGTCTCTTCCTTGGAGGTCTCCCTAAGATGTCTGGATGCAGGCAAGAGAGAAGTAGAACTAAAAACTCCTGGTTGTGGTTATATACACTGATTTAAAGATGGTATTGTACCATCATGAAACTCCTGAGGTCTGTGTTGTTAGTGAAAGCGCTGTCTGGATCACAAGCCTTTGCTTCAGTTCAGTTTTCCTAATTACTGCTTCAGAGACACCGGCAGTCATAACATCTTCCATCTTTACTTTCTACACATATGGGTTTCTTGTTTTTGTTTTATCCCGTGTGCAAGATGTATTGGAGACCCAGTTAAACTGCTATAATTCAGAATGTTTTTTCATTGTCTTGAGCTCCCAGCGAATGCGTTTTTCTCTGTCATCGGAGAATATTGGTTATATTGTTCGTGTAGCCTGGGGCCATAAAATACACGTGTGTTTAACTCAAAATTGAACAGCATGACAATTACAATGTTGTTTTTTCAGACACCAGTAAGGCAAATGAAAGCTAAACAAGCAAACGTGCAATCCTATGGTGTGACGAGTTCCACAGCACGGCGCATCCTGCAGTCACTAGAGAAGATGTCAAGTCCTCTGGCAGTAAGCAGCACTCCTTTTAATATATTAGTAAAACTTAGTAGATGTGCCAGTAAAGAATGAAAGTCTTCCCTATGTTGAGCCCTGTTTAATTTATTGCATTATTTTTTCCACAGGATGCTAAAAGAATTCCATCTTCTGTTACCAGTCCACTGTCTTCTGTAAGTTGACCACCAAACCTATTGCATGAAACCCTCTCTCAGGAAAAAAAAAAAAAAACAACTCTAATATTTGGGCTTTCTTTTTTTCGCTTAGCCTGTGGACAGAAGCGTGCTGTATATCACAGGCTTCCATTCCCCACGAAAACAGGTAAGAACCAGGAACGTCTTAAGCTGAGGAATTGTCTTTGCTTCAGTGCTATCACAAGAAATTTCACAAACCTCGGTGGCAATGTATGCATGAGTACAAGTTAATGTTAGCATTACAGTTATAAATTCATGTCTTGGTTGTGTAGCTAAAAAGTGCCATTCTGCCTGCACTAAATGAGGAGCTGTGAAGATTACTCAGGTTAAACATTTATGCGATCTTTGTGTGGTGGTGTCTTGATATGTCAAATGAAGAAACAACTTTCCTAGAGTGCATAAAGTGGTTTTGTCTTGTTCTGCATCTTGGAGTGAAGCTGTGTGTTAAAATTCCTATTTAGGAAAGCTTGATCTTAAAGAAATTATCACAAATAGCAAAGTAATGATTGAGTGGTCATACAGATTTTGTGCAGGCTTCTGTGTTGATTCAAGCACAGAAAAAGAATACTTCTGTTTACTATCACCATCCAGATAACGAGAAAGAAAACTGTTAATTTCTATGCTTTATACAATCCCTTGATCGGTGTATAATTAAGTTTACAATCACTTCAGAGTTTCCAAACATCTGAGACTTCCTGCACCTTCTTTTTGCCGTGTGCTAAATTGCAAGATTATTGAAAATAAAGTACAGCTTGTTACCCAATTAACTGCAAGCAAATCTGGTGTGAATTCTGTCAAATTGTAGAACCACACCTGTGATAAGGCATTAAGAAAGATCTGCCAAATTTGCAACAGGGAGCTTGAAGTTGTCAGGCAGTAAAGGAATGTTGCACACAGCTGTCACTGGGTAAAAGGAGATAGACTGTCTGTTCACAATACTAGGATTCATAATATTTGGCAGGAGAAGGGTGGCCCGTGATGAAAACAATTATTTGTGAAGGACATGGCTCTCCGTTTTCCTGCTGAAGTGAGCGTGTGGTTGACAGAGCTCTTGTACGCTCAGGCAAAACTTTTGCAGTGGGTAGCAGTGATGTATGTGGCATTTCACTTATTTCAAGGATCTGCACCAGACAGAATAGCTCTTGGTGTACTGAACAGCTAACTGGGCAGTACTTTGAACAGGGAAGTTAAAGTACTTTAAATCTATTTAGTACAAATCTAAAATGTTAGATGACATATTAGTGAATGAGATTAATTTAATATTATTTGACAACATTTTTTACTTTTTGCTCTACTGTTTGTTTGGCTCTGTAGGAGGAAAATCTATGTAGTATGTAGCTCAGAAGGCCCTATCAGTTGCTTAATGCTTTGAATGATAAATCAATGGGTTAAGCTAGTAAAAACTATCACAGTGTAGGCAGAGGAAAAGGGGGGAGTATTGTAGGAACATGAGTTATTTTGGTTATGGTAGTGTGAATTGTTTTGTCTATGAAACTAAGTGCCAAAGTTTGAAATGAGATTTAGTCAAGCTTTGGCTACTTCTATGTAGCTTCTGTGTAGCTTTCTGGACTTGATCTCTGGTTTTCTGGTGATTTCCCTCTGTGAGTTGAATGCATTTAGAGTTGAGTTCCAAGACTAATAGGATGTTTATAGTTCTGTAAATGTTTTCATCCATAAATACTGCAGTTAGTTTTGGTGCATGAAAGAATAAATTGATTATCGCTTCCCTTTCTAAGATGGAATCTCAGCATCCACCTGTTCAAAGAGTGGTGACACCAAAGGCAATCTCTCTGTCAGGAGTTCTGGCCCATTATGTCAAGCCATCTCTGACTCCATCTGCTGATTCTAGCAAAATTCCCCAGAGAGTAGATACAAAGCACAAAGTAAGTAAATTTTGCAGCCCTTACCTGCCTGGAATGTTTCTGACCAATTCCTATACCGAGATGTTCTTTCTTTGCAGAGTATACTGCTAGTACATTTGGGATATGCATTAAAACTGTGGGAACTACTGAGAAATAGGTTGAGTTTTTCTGGATTTAATTACATTTTTGGAATGATTAAGTGGCTTGTGGTTGTTTCACAATGTAATGATGTACTGTAGGATCAGGTTGTTTTCAGTGAAAGAATATTAAAAGACAGAAGCGACATTTTCCTTTTGTATCCGTCTTAACTTCTGTTTTCCTTCCTGGAAAAACAATCAGCCATTCCGAGTTACGTTGCAGCAGTTGTTATTTTTATGTTGCGTGACATTAATCTAAATTGCATTTAGATTAACAGCACTATTTAGAAGGTCTCTTTTTGCTCAGCAGAAGTGTGTATGTTTGAAGTCACAGCTCAGTCCTGTATTTTTTTCTCATTATTTCTGCTGGCCATGCAGAACCAAAGCAGCTAATTGAATGAGCTTGTTTGCTATTATATGGAGAGACAGAATTATTCTGGTAGCTCAGTTAGGTCCCTGCAAGCCTGATGTGGTCTCCAGAAATTGATAATTGTAAACATTTGGATGAGGAAGGGGTGCAGTTGCTTATGAGAGGAAAGATTGGCATTCTCCTCATTCTAATAGATCAGGAGCTGTGTTTTGAACGCTTAAAATAATACAAATAAGTGAGTGAGTGTTCTTTACCCGTGGTATAAATAAGTCTTAGTAATACAAATCAGCTTGTGCTATTTGTGGGAGCCTGCTTCTAGAGCATGAATGGCTAACAGTAATTTGAGTCTAGACAACCCGTGTTTGAGGTATGTGTTGTCTGACTCCTTTAAGTATGCTGTTTTTCATGTAACTTACAAGAAAAGGTAGGATTCCTATCATGAATGAGGTGCTGTTTGTTGTTTTACCTACTTGGCTGCAAACATAAAGCTCTGTAACAAACAAAACAACTCAGCACATACTGAAATTTCTTTTCCTTTAGGGTCATCCTCTACATTTGTCTTTGGGTTTGGGTCTTCAGCGCCTGCTGCTGGACCAGCATTTGGTGCCAGTCAGCTACCAGCATTTGGCCAGAGCCAGGGCCCTGGCCAGCCAAATGCTCCCAGCTTTGGATCTTTGTCGACATCACTGTTTTCATCTGGCTCTCAGCCTGCGCCTCCTGCCTTCGGCTCTGTGACAAGCAGTACTGTGTTTGGACAGCAATCGAGCCAACAGCCAGGTTTTGGCTCCGGCGCCTCCAATGCTGGTGAGTGTTGACCATCCTTTTCGTTTCAGGTCTCAAAGAGAGCTTGGTTAGTCAGTGAGTTGGTTTCCATGAAGTGCAGCTGAAGTTTAGTGAATGAAATTACTTCTGCCTTTTGTACATACTCTACTGTAAGAATTGCCCTCCATAGAGGGAGTAGACACAGGGTTAAGTATTTTGCATCTGATTCCTTACTGCCGGAGAGGTACACTACCTTCACCAATAGGTTGTACATTGTTGTATATTGTGGTGCATGCAGCCATAGACTAATGGCAGTACAGGTAGCAGCAGACAGTTCCTTAGCAATTTGCCAGCAGTCTAAAAATCTCTTTATGATGCTCTACTGAAACAAATGACGTTGTCTAGGTGTTGTTCCTGTTGTAACTTAGCATTTCTGGTAAACCTCCCTCCCACCCCAAGCTGTGCCGCCTTGAGCAAGGTCTAAGCAATGTATGTTAGAGGTGGTGGGAGGAAGGAGGGGAGGACTTTCCTGGAAAGAACAAACTCAAATTTCAACTTTCTTATTCCCTTCTCCTTCTACCCCGTCTTTCTCAGGTCCCGTATTCCAGTTTGGGAGTAGTACTTCTAATTTCAACTTCACGAGTAACCCAGAAGTATTTACTTTTGGTGCAAATCCTCCTGCACCGGCAGCATCGGTACAACCTTCCGGCTCTTCAGGATTTTCATTCAGCCAACCTGCAATGTTTACAGTGGGGTAAGGGACCAAATCAGATTTTCACTTGAGCTTTTGGTACTATCTGTGGAGCGCAGGCAGCCTCTACTGATGTTAAATTGCGAGGTGCTCAGATGTACTTCGGAATTTATGTCTAAGGACAGCATCTCTCCTCGCTCTGTTAGTGTGACTGGCTAAGTAGGCAACGATGGCTTTATAGCAGCACAGCTCTCAGAAATATCATGCAGCCATGAGAAGTGTTCTTGAAAAATAAGATCTGAATTGAGCTGTTACGCTGTTGCTTACCTGCTGAATGAGAGAGATTTCATTGCTTTTGGTTTCTGGAACTCTCTTCCCGTTCATCATACGTTGTCTGTTGCCAGCTGCTGAGCAGTGAGCAGCCAGATGATAAAACAGTTGTTCTGGAATATCTGCTCAGTGCTGCTACTGAACTGTCAGCTAACAGTAGGGAACGTCAGCTGGGTTTAGACCGTCGTGAGACAGGTTAGTTTTACCCTACTGATGATGTGTCGTTGCGCTAACTCTGCGTTGTCCTAACTCTGCGCTACCAGTTTCTATTCATAGGACTAATGGTAAAAATATTTTCTCTGCCTCCGGATCTTCAGTTCCCGGTCGGAAGATAAAGACTGCAATTAGACGTAAAAAGTAATCGGCAGATTGGTAAAGCAACTTTCAAAGCAGCTGCTGCCCTGCATTGTTCAGTTGTTGGGATCGTACCTCATGCTGGGTTAGCTGAAGTCAGATCTGCCTAAACAAATATAAAACTTTGCTGCCCTTTCCTTCTCTCTCTGGTGTAGTTCATTTTGTAACAAGTAGAGTTGGCAACAGCGCCGTTCTCAAGAGAAACTATTTTAGAATCCAGCAAGTTACTTCTTTCACTGACTTGGCATGGTTCGGCTATAGAGATGAATATAGCCTGCACAGTGAATAGCTTGTACAATACCTCTTCATCTGCACCACTATGTGAGCTCATCCTGTGCAGCAGGAGGAGAACAGCTGGGAGCTGGAGGTGCTGCAGGCCCAGCTGGAGGGCGAGCGGCTCCACTGCCAGGAGCTGCAGCGCCGCTGGGCTGCCGAGAGATGTGAACTGCAGAAGGCGGCAGAGCGGGAGCGGCAGCTGCTGACCGACCAACTGCACTGTGCCTGGGAGAAGCAGCAGGCCCAGGAAGAGCAGCAGCTGAAGGAGTGGGAGCAGCGGCAGCGGGCGACGGGGACCCGGCAGCTGCTGCTCTGGAAGGAGGCCGAGCTGCGCGCGACAAAGGAGCTGCTGCAGCGTGATTGCGATGCAGCCCTGCGCCAGGCTCGGGAGCTGCAGCAGCAGCTGGCCAAGGTGCTAAGGAACCCCCCCAGCAGCGAGGCGGCCCATGCCCAGCTGCAGGACGTCCTCAGCAAGCTGCGCTGGGAGACGGATGGTGAGCAGCCCGCCTGCATCCGCTACCTCCAGCGTCAGCTGGAGCTGGAGAGGAGGCTCTTCACCTATTACATCGTGGGGAGCTGGGCAGACGTGCTCCGTAACACAATGTCCTGCTCCCAGGAAAAAGAGGGAGCTCTGCGCCGCCACCGTGCAGAGCAGGGCTCCAGTCGACTTGCCGTGAAGGACGCTCACGTCCAGGTAAGATGACACACTGAGGGAGTGGGGATTGTTCAGCCTGGGGAGGGGAGGCTCTGGAGAAACCACAGAGCGGCCCTCCAGTGCCTGAAGGAGAACTGGGGAAAGCTGGAGATGTACTGGTTGTAAGGGAGGGTAGTGATACAACAAAGGACAATGCCCTGAAAGTAGAAGAGGGGAGATCTGGATGAGATATAAGAAGACAGGACACCATGAGGGGGCAGAGGCGCTGGCACAGGCTGCCCAGAGAGGCTGTGGTTGCCACACGCCTGGCAGTGCCCCAGGCCAGGCTGGACGCACCTTTGGGCAACCTGACCTAGTGGAAGTTGTCCCTGCCCTTGGCATGGGCTTGGAACGGGAGAGTCTTGAAGGCCCCTTCCAACACAAACCATTCTGTTATTCTATGATTTTCTGGTTCTAGGTGCCAGAGACAGCCAAGGAAGACCTGGGGATCCCGGGCAGCCGGCCCTGTCCCCGCCAGGGCTCGGCACAGCCCCCCACCTGCCCTGCGCAGCGGGAGGAGAAGAGGCAGGAGCTGAAGGCACTGCAGGCCCAGCTGGAGGGCGAGCGGCTCCGCTCCCAGGAGCTGCAGCGCCGCTGCGCTGCTGAGAGACGTGAGCGGCAGGAGGCGGCAGAGCGGGAGCGGCAGCTGCTGGCCGACAAACTGCGCTCCAAGTGGGAGCGGGTGCGGGTGTCAAAGCTGCAGCGCCTGCGGGAGCAGAGCCTGAGGCAGTGGCAAGCAGAGATCTGCCAACTGCTGCAGGAGAAGGAGGCCCAGCTGCACCAGATGCAGGAGCTGCTGCAGAAGCAGCGCAATGACACCATCCGCCAGGCATGGCATCTGCAGCGGCAGCTGGCGGAGGCGCTGCTGAGGAGCGACAGCAGCAGAGCGGACCGCAGAATGCAGCAGGAAGTCCAGCGGCAGCTCTGCTGGAAGTCCCGTGCAGAGCAGGCTGTGGAGAGCAAGCGCCTCCAGTGTGAGCTGCAGGAGCAGAGAAGACGCTTCCTGCAGTACATCCTGGAGCACGTGGAGGGGCAGCCATGCGTCTTCTTCAACAGGGCCAGGGCCTGCCATCGGGCTGTAGCAGAGGTGGGTGTTCAGGCTACAGAGCAACAAGAGGCCTGCCCACCTGAGCGCAGGGAGCAGCAGGAGCAGAACACCCATCTCCTGAGTAAGCTGAAGGAGCTGCAGCCTCCTTGAAGAGAAGAGCAGAAGCTCTCAGCAGATGTGGGAGGAGGTGGAGTGGCTCAAGGACAAGATGCGTACGCTCTGCCTCCGTACCCAGCAGCTGCTGGAAATAGTCTGGCAGCTCAAGGAGGCCTCTTCTGCATCCAAAGACACCACAGAGAAGGCAGAGGACGTCAACCAGCTGCAGGGACAGCATTTGGAAAAGGAGGCTGCAGAGCAACAAGAGGCCTGCCCACCTGAGCACAGAGAGCAGCAGGAGCAGAACACCCACCTGCTGAGGAAGCTAAAGGAGCTGCATAGACAGTGCAGCCTCCTTGGAGAGAAGTGCTGCCTGCTGAGGAGCAGAAGCTCTCAGCAGATGTGGGAGGAGGTCGAGCGGCTCAAGGACAAGATGCGTACGCTCTGCCTCCGTACCCAGCAGCTGTTGGAAAGAGTCCGGCAGCTCAAGGAGGCCTCTTCCACATCCAAAGAGGCCACAGAGAAGGCAGAGGACATCAACCAGCTGCAGGAACAGCATCTGGAAAAGGAGAATGAGACGGCCAAGGAAGACCGGGGTTCCCAGGCAGCACAAGCAGCAAGCTGCTGGAGCAGTGCAGCTACCTCCAACAAGCCCTGAGCAACCTGGAGAGTCACTGCCAGGCCCTGAAGGCCCAGAACCACCTGCTGAGAGACCTCCAGCAGGCTGACATCAAGCTTGGAGCGCTCAGCAAGCATCTGGAGGAAAAATGCACACAGCTCCAGGAGATGGGGAAAAAGCTGAGACACAGAAATCCCAAACAGGAATGCCCCAATCCCCAGGAAAAGCCAGGGGAGTCAAAAGTGTGGCCAGTGGCAGTCTGCATCTACATTTTTGCAGACCATCACCACCAAAACGAAGATTCTTAGCTCGTCACAGCTACAAAATCCTTATGAGAACCCTAATGAGGACCCAGAAAACGAGCTTCCACTGACAGCTGGACAATACGTTTACATCTGTGGAGACATGGATGAGGATGGCTGGTTTCTGGGAGAGCTGACGGACAGCACAAGAGGACTGGTCCCTTCCAATCTGGTGGAAGAAGTTTCAGATGATGACCTGGATACCACCGTGCCTCTAGGGCTTCGTGATCTCCTGCTGGATACCAATGATGAAGAGAGATCAGGCAGCAGGAGCAGGGGCAGAAAGTGATGGTCACCATCCAGAAATCTGTGTCCGTGTGTTGGCTCAGCCTGGGGGACGCCGAGATTCCTCTCCATAAGACAGCAACATCCCATCAAGATTCCACCTTTCTGGATGAAGGCTACCTCATGCTCCACTTGATGTTCAAGTGGAGTGTGGTCCATCAGCAGGAAGGCCTTAAAAATTCATCCCTTGTAAGACTGAGAATTTATTACACTGGACTGGACTAAAACAACAAAAAACAACAAAAAACACCAAAAACACCAAAACAACTTTAAAAAATTTATATATTATATATTATTTATATATTATATATATTATAATATATGATTATATGATATATATATTATAATATACATAATATACATTATATACATAATATATATAATATAATAAATACAATAATAAATAATATTATATTATATATATTATAATATTAAAAAAATACTAATAAAAATAACCAAACCCAAAAAGTGTGTCCAGTCTTCTTGTTTTTAGACAGTCTGCTTTTGTAAAGGTACAAGGAAAGGTAGAGGCTGAGGAAAGCCTCCAAAGTCTTTCTCAAGCGCTCTACCTACAAGTATTAGAATGAAGAGAGAAAGGAATCATCACTGCTTGCCTCTGTTCTTTGGGACACCTTAAGCACCTTGGAAGGCCGCACTTCCTGAGCCCTACAGACAGTCTGTCCCAAAGCAGCTGTTTGATCATTTCCATTGGGTGACAATGCATAGCGCTTGCATCGTCTGCAGGCACAGACTCAGATGCAAATCCACATCCTTAACTGTAGGTCCGTACATCCTTTATATACATGTTCCAGCTCCCCCTTGAAATTTTCTTTCTGTCCCTACATGTCAGCAGAGCACTTAGCAAGACTCCTTCACGTCTAGACACCAACTGCCCATACAAGTGCGTGTGATAATGCACACGGCTGCCACCAGCACTCTGTGTAAAGAGAAACTGTCAGAGAGCTGCACATCAGGGAGGGGTTCCTTGGTCTCAGCCTCTGCTTGCTTTTCTGGCTGGCTGTGAGGGACGCTCACGACCAGGTGAGATGGCACACAGAGGGCGTGGATCTCTGGGAGACAGGAGAGTTACATTCCTTGGAGCCAGATGTGCGTTCTTCATTCTCGAGTGTTGAAATCTCTTCTGGTGACAAAGCTGGTGAGACTCAGACAGAGGGATGCCAGTGGATGAGAAGGCCAAAAAGACAGCAAGAGCTGTAACAGTACCTGTGGGAGCTGCTGATGAGCATGGACTTGATCAGCCTGGTTCTCCAGGGAAGGTTTTGGAGAAGGCAAGGGGCAAGAGATGGGAGCGCAGGGAGACAGCGAGATGCTCTCAGCCATCATTTGTGTGCCGGGGACAGAAAAGCCACTGGCACTGGAGTTTCTTGCTTGCTTGCAGGAGACTTGAGCTTTGTGGATGTGGCCGTGTATTTCAGCAGGGAGGAGCAGGCGCAGTGAGTGCTCTGCCGAGATGTGGTGCCGTAGACATACGATTCTATGGCCCTGCTGGCAGAGGGCTTTGCTGCCTTTCCTCCTCATGAAGGCATCTTGGGCACTGCAGAGTGAGCCTGCACATGCAGCAGAATAAGTGCAGTGCGTTTCCTTCCTGATGAATGCAACAGCAACTACAAAAGAAACACGAATGAGTGTGAGTATCAGAAGAGATTAATGTGCTCTGGACTCTGAGGAAAAACCCACAGTCACCGCTGGCAAGCAGGTGTCAGTCAGCCTTTCAGTGAGGTTAGGGAGGGATGAAACAAGGCTCCAAGTATTTGTTGCACAGTTGAGTTGCTTCCTGCTGTGCTTCACAGCACAACATGTTTTTATAAAGACGAATGCCTGGGAAACGGAAAGACTACTTTCATACATCTTGTTTGTGTTAGTTGACTGCAGTTCCAACCAGCTGGACATACAGGGTCTGGCAAATGACACCTGGAAGGAGGTACAGGCAGGAGGCCCAGCACCCTGCAACCTGCAGGTGAGGGAGAGCAGGCAACGATTCCTTTGGGACCTGCAGGTTCACTGTGTGCAGCATTACATGCAGGAGCATCTGAGTATAGAGATGATGGCAGAGGTACAGAGCTAAGCATCACAGAGAGGGAGAGTTGCTCATTGTTGGAAGTAACCGCGGGAGACGAGTCTCATGCTATCATGATCAACAGGTCTCGTTTATTAGGTGTAACAGCATCTCATTTATACAGTCAGTAATAAGCTCATGCATATTGCAAAAGTAAAGCTCAGGATTGGTGGGTTACTTATTACTTCATCTGGCCTTTGTGGTTAGCCTTATAGTTACTTTTTCTATGTCTATACATTGCTACACATCTTGTTTTTCCCTTAGGCCCTCCTTGCCTCTAGATACATATTCTGTCTTTAGATACATATCCTGTCTTTCACATCCTGATTTCTCCTCAGCTGCTGCCTTCAGTCACGTACCTTCTCTTACAATTTAACTAACGGAGTTTCATCATGTCCTTTCTCACAAAGCCATTCTGCATAAACACTCTCCACAGCTCATCTTGTTTCCCATGGTGAGACAGGAACTAGGAGCCACGAGGAAAATGTGGCCGCATTCTGCTTTCCTCTTCTGTCCCACACCAGCCCCGTCAGAGGGGAGGAACAGCCACGCTTCCACTGAGACGTTCCTCTTCATGCACAAATGAGTGTGCACGGAGCTGTGGGCAGTGCTGGGGCTGCACACACGTGGGTGTGCACAGGTGTGTCCATGCACTGCAGAGATTTGTGCACGCATGTGGGAGGGTGTGCAAGGACGAGGTGGTACGTGTGTGTGTGTGTGTGTGTGTGTGTGTGTGTGTGTGTGTGTGTGCAGGGATGGGGTGGTACATGTGTGTGTGTGTGTGTGTGCAAGGATGGGGTGGTCTGTGTGTGTGTGTGTGTGTGTGTGTGTGTGCGCAGGGATGGGGTGGCACGTGTGTGTGTGTGTGTGTGTGTGTGTGCAGGGATGGGGTGGTACGTGTGTGTGTGTGTGTGTGTGTGTGTGCAGGGATGGGGTGGTACGTGTGTGTGTGTGTGTGTGTGTGTGTGCAGAGATGGGGGGGTACGTGTGTGTGTGTGTGTGTGTGTGTGTGTGCAGGGATGGGGTGGTACGTGTGTGTGTGTGTGTGTGTGTGTGTGTGTGTGTGCAGGGATGGGGTGGCACGTGTGTGTGTGTGTGTGTGTGTGTGTGTGCAGGGATGGGGTGGCACGTGTGTGTGTGTGTGTGTGTGTGTGTGTGTGTGTGTGCAGGGATGGGGTGGTACGTGTGTGTGTGTGTGTGTGTGTGTGTGTGCAGGGATGGGGTGGTACGTGTGTGTGTGTGTGTGTGTGTGTGCAGGGATGGGGTGGCACGTGTGTGTGTGTGTGTGTGTGTGCGCAGGGATGGGGTGGCACGTGTGTGTGTGTGTGTGTGTGTGTGTGTGTGCAGGGATGGGGTGGCACGTGTGTGTGTGTGTGTGTGTGTGTGTGTGTGTGTGTGCAGGGATGGGGTGGTACTTGTGTGTGTGTGTGTGTGTGTGTGTGTGTGCAGGGATGGGGTGGTACGTGTGTGTGTGTGTGTGTGTGTGTGTGTGTGCAGGGATGGGGTGGTGGCCATTTGCACAAGCACAGAGGTGTGCAAAGCGGTGGGCGATTGCTCCGTTGAAGCAAGAAGCAAGCGTGACAGTGCTCCAGTTGTAAGGAAGTGCATTGCTGGAACAGGGCAGAGCTGAGCCTGCAACTGCAGCCTCCTTTGCACAGCCCAGCTCTCAGAGGGTGAGACAGTTGTGCTTCCTGAGCAGCTCAGGGACGTTGTGGACAGAAGCAGCCGAGTCCAAAGTTCCTGGTGTGAAGTGCTCCGAACATCGGGCTCTCTGGGCGAGCTCCCGGCTGACAGCACTGCTCCCCTCTGCCCTCGCCAGGGTGCAGCCTGGCTCAGTCCTCTCTGCACCTGGGGACTGATGGCTGTGTCTGGGATGGCAGTGAGCCTCCTCCACTCCAGGCTGAGCCACTCAGCTCTCCCAGAATTCCCGTCCATCCCCCTTTCTCATCCCTCCATTCCCACGCAGAACTGACTGAGGAGGGGAGGGATGGGTCCAATGGTGGTGGCAGATCTGGGACACTGCCCTTTCTGCTGCCCTTTCACATTGCCCTGAAGGTGGGCCCGGGGGCCTGGGGAGGTGGGCTTTGTAACTGAAGGAACGGCCGCAGGCAGGCAGAAATATGGCAAAGACATTTAATCATTGAACGTAGCAAACAGTCAAGAAATGACAGTATTCCCAACCATTTCCCACCCTAACAATCCTTTCTGATCCCACCCCCTCAAACTCCCACCCCCAATCGACTTCCCTCCCTCTGCCAAAAACCTCCCAGCCCCCTGTTGTAATCCAAGAAGAATGGCAGCAGCCATGGATCAAGAGAAGGACGTGACAGAGCAGCAGCTGTGGAGCAGGATAAAGAGCAAACCGTGTTGGTGGTGGATGCGACAGGCAGTGCCAGCAGGGCGTCCCCTGCTTCAAAGTGCACCTTTCCTCTTTCACCCACCACACATTCTTTCCTGCATTCAGGGTCTGAGGGATTTCTTCCAGTTGTACTCCATATCCGCATGGCCAGTGCGTGATATAGAGCCCAAGTGGAACACCTGCTTGGAAAATGAAATCAACTCTCCCATTCAGTTCTATGAGCGTGCGCCTTCCTCTCAAGTGATGCGTGGTCATATTTGAAAAATCCAAATTAGTTGGATATAAGAGAGGTAATAGCATCATAACCGAGCATTACTAATACATTCAATGATTATTCCCGCAGATTCCAGCACCATTGGTAACATCAGACCCCAATGGATTCACATCCAATCTATTAACATAGTAGAAGCACACGATAACCTGGATAATGCCTAATAACTCTGGTTCCTGAGACAGTAGTTGGCAAACCTGAAGGCAAAAGGTCAGCGCGCTAGGACAAACAGCCAGACAGCAGTATGGTTAAATATGGCTGCGTCCATCGACTGCCCGAAAAGCCATGCTTTTATAGCAGACAGACGAGGGCATTTAAAAACCACAGACACCAATTGGAGGAAAGCTACCGCAATAACAACCCCTGGTCAAAGACCCCCCTTGAAAGCCGCGAGCTACTCATTCTTTTCCTAGAGGTGTCCTTGGTTCTCATGCTGTTTCTCCCTCCACAGCTGCTGCTCTGTGAAGCCCTTCTCTTGATGCATGGCTGCTGCTCTGTAAAATTCTTCTGGTATTACAACAGCCCCCCAGATTCCCACCCCAATAATTCCTTCCTCCAAATTGCAACACTGAATTTCAGAGTGTAACATTATCAGAGTACAATTTCTCCCCCAGAATTGCCACCGCACCAAGTTCCCTCCTCATCTCCCTTTCTGCTCTTCTCGTCTGCGCGTCTTCCTTACTTTCACCCTGTCCTTTTTCTTCTGGTGATGGAGATCTTCAGGCTGGAGGAGCTCTTGTCTTGCTGCAGCCACCCCAGCATCCCTTGCCAGCTGTGCTGTGCCCAAACTCATCCTCGCTGATCCATGCCAGCCGATCATCGATGTCTGCCATGTCCTCCGGGCTGCCTGCGCTTGTTGTCACTGCTGGAACAGCAGTCTGGAAAAGGCAATCTGGAAAAGTAAGTTCTTTGTACTTGATAACTTCTCAGTTCCTTCTGATCTCGATATACAAAGTAGTTCCAAGTCCCTGTAGCTTTTGTGTTTTCTTTTGCAGAAGGATTCTGTGATTCAGTGTGATTCTGTGATCTTTGAGATCTTTTTCAACCCAGGCCATTCTATGACTGTACAGTTCCATACTGGAACAAATATAAAATGCTAACTATGTAAAACATGGAGTCAAACCTGTGTGATTTGTCCACACCAGGAGGTGATTAGAAAACAATTTGTAAGCTACAAAGCTGCTTGCTGGAAAGGAAAAGAAAAGAAAACTACAAGAATAAGGGAAAACATTTCTTCCTGAAAATAGGAAGAATAATGGACCTGACATGAAATTTGGGTGAAGCTCCTGATTTTATGAAGCTATTCCCATTATTTTCTTGGTGCTGTGCTTCCCAAATGAGTGGTTTCTGGCTCTGCTGCAGCACCAGTCTGCATGTGAACATCAGCTCTATTCACCATCTGGGAAGATTAGGACTTCCCTTCTCCCACCAGCACCACTGAATTACAGTTACTCAGTGGTTAAACAAAGGAATCCTTAAAGAAGGGTTTACAGCTGTCGTGTTATCTGAAGTGCTTGGGGCATTCTGATGCTATTAAGCTCTATGTGTTAACAAGTTAAAAATTAAAGGTAGGCATCTGATTGTTGTGACAGTTTCTAAGTGATTTGGAAAGCTGTACCACCCAACCACTCCTTCTATTTGATGGAGGTGACAAAGCTCAGTTTAATTTCTGACTGCTGTTTAAATCCTGAAGCTGGAGCTGGTTCCTGGAGCAGAAAAAGCTCAGAAGCTGTCCCTCCTACAAGCAGGCACCTCTGAGCAAAATATGACATCTCAGTTTCTGATGGTAAGGTCAGGAGATCTGATTCCAGCGTCTAGCTTTCGGCTTCATGCTGTGTTAGTGGGACCTTTGGCATCTAGCACTGACCAACAGCAACTGACAGGCTGGTAATAGTGCACCCCAAAACAGTTATGTGTCTATGTTATGAGGGAAAATTGTATCGCATTGAGATTTCCTATTTTTACTCTTTGCAGATCTAATTAGCTGCTGGAAGAATCCTGTATGCCATGTTCACACCATTTTCAATCAGCTGGATGAGTCTGTTGTTGGCATTTTAATACCATTTACCAGGCAGGCAATATGTATGGAGTATTTGGCTCTCTCTACAGTCATGAATATTTGAGTATCTTCAACATGTGTCTCATTGCTTCCATTTCAGGCTGCCCAGAGAAGCTGTGGGTGCCTGTCCTTGGTTTTGAAGGCGAGGTTGGGTGGGTGATGGGCAGCCTGAGCTGGTTAGTGGGCAGCCAGCCCATGGCAGGGTGTTTAGAACTGAATGATCTTGAAGGTTTCCTCCAACCCAAGCCTTCCCGTGATCCTATGATTCTGTGATTTCATTCAGGTTTATTAAGATGAGATGACTTCTCCTGAATGTGCTGTTCTCCATATGATTATAATTGGAGTCCAGATGGGTGACTTAAACCAGACACAAAACTTTCTGATGGCCAAAATGAAATGAAATCAATCCTTTACTGTGTCAGTAGTCTGTAACTAGAGCCCATCAGGTAATTCCCAGCCTCCTGCCTGTATCAGTGGCTGCACACAGTGAAAAAGTCTGATGGGATTTTAACCTCTAAAATGTTCCAAAGCAACCAGAGGGTGAATATATTCACTGTAAAAATACCTGCAGGAATAAGCTTGTCATGTATGTCCTCAGGTACCACAGTAGTTAATGGTGGGACTCAGTAGGTCATGCTGAATGTTGAGTCTGCTGATCTTGAAGGTCTTTTTCAGCCTACATGACCTTCTGCTAATATTTCTGTATTTATTTCTGTTCAGCTCCCAGAAAACCTCCCACCCAGCCCCCAACTGACCCCGTGGTGAAAAATAAAACAGAAACCTCAGTGACGCTGGCATGGTCCCCTCCGAAGATGCACTGCCCCATTCCAATCAATGGCTACGTCGTGGAATGCAAGAAACTAACGGGCTTCACCTGGGTGAGGTGCCACGAGTCTCATGTCCCCGTCCCAGAGTTCACGGTGAGCAATCTGTCTGAAGAGGCTGATGATCAGTTCCGAGTGTCTGCAGTCAATGCGCATGGACAGAGCCCGTCTCTGGAATTCCCAGGGAGCGTGCACCTTGGTAAGCACAAAAACCCCAATGGAAATGGGTCAGTGTGTGCTGAGCAGCTGTGTTGGTTCCCTCAAGATGTTTCCTTTTACTTTAAGGATAGCAGTGCATTAACACACCAAAGGCTTTCCTTTATTCCTAGTTCTCCTATCTCCTGTCAACCTCCAGCTACCACTAAAGTGATATGAGTTATGTTTCTGTGACAGAGACATGAATATCCTTATCTTTTGACATCTCACATGTGCAAGAGGCAGAACTTTCTGTAACAGATCTTAAGCACAGAAGTGCTTCTTCCAGCACTCATGCAAAGGGAGAAGTAGAAATGTACTTATGATTTAATCTTCCATCTCTAAATGAGATACCAGACTTGCATCTAAAGAGGATTAAGACATTCATGTTCTTCCTCAGACCCAGTCCTGGCTGTGAAATCCCCCCTAACAACTGGTGAAGCTGTACCTGGAGGGGATGCCATGTTTACTATTGACCTTACAACAATGTGTTGCGGCACTTGGTACCTCAGTAGTAAAGTCTTACAGGAAAGAGAGACCTGCATCATCAAGAGAACCCAAACTACTCACAGCCTAATCATAAAGAAGGTCGCCAAGAACGATGATGGAGCAGAAGTGAAATTTGTTGCCAAAAATGTTGATGTCAGCAGCAAGATGAGAGTGAGAGGTATTTGCTTTGATCCTTCTCCTTTCCTCTTACAGTCAAGGCATAGTTGCTGTGATCTGATGATTAGAACTGGGGCTGCAGGCATTCACTGACTGTACCAAATACCTGAAATTGCATCCCATGGACTGATGTGAGTCCTGGTAATGACCTAAACATGATAGCACTGAGTGTAGGGTAAGCCAGTCTACCCAGCTGCTTGGTATCTGAACCAGATTGCTTCATGCCAGCTGATGAATGTCTGCAGTTCACAGCTCTTGGCCAGTGCATTCAGTCAGCAGGTTTACCACTGCATCACCATAGAGCAGTACTTTCAGCTCCAGGTTCAGACAGCCTTTCTGATTGCGCTGGAATAGTTTAGAAGTAGGGGAGCAATCATTCCAATAATATCTCTATCAGTCAGCTTTGCATGACAAAATAGAACAAATAAAGATTCATTATGGGAGGACCTGTTTGTCACTGGGTGGAAACCTCTGCAGAAGCATGTTTAGAGCATTCTGTCATGGTTTAATAATTTTGTAATTTTTGCTATCAGTATTCCACATCATAACATCATATAAAGCATGAATAATTTTACTGAATCTGCAACTTACAGAAGAAGACTACATCTCCCAGGGAACAACACGATAGGTCACGGGACCTGGACTCTATATTAACTCTGTCGCAGAACAGACTGACGTCTTTCGAGTTCTGGCGTTCAGGGGAGTGTGTGGGAGCCTTCAGCCGTTCGCCCAGATTCACAGTAGGCCTCTCGGTTACGGGACTCATTCTCTCTCCTATTTTGCTTGATTCGTTAGCTCAATTTTCAATTATATTGTATTATATTGTGTTATCCTGTATTTCGATATAGTATTTAGTAAATAAGTGTGCCTCCTTAGATCGTTGCCGCTGTTTTCTTTTCCTAATTAACTTTTTTTCCTTTCGGCCCAGGGCCCCTCCGGGGCCTACGGCCCCTGTCACGGACGCAGGTGGATTTTTAGTTCAAACCGTGACAGATTTTGGTGGAGAATGCGGGCATATTGAGTTGCTGTTTTTCTGTGTTTTCTTCTGTTGCTCTTTTAGCTTTTAACAGAGCTACGAGGTTTTTTTTCCCTGTTAAGGAGCTATCTCGTGTTTGCGATTCTGCACCTGCGAGCTTGACCTTGAAAGTCCAGGCGGACTGCCAATACTCCGGTATATTTTATAAACACTGCTGAGCTTTGTTTTCTTTTACTTTTTTCTCTCTATTGGAGGAAAAAAACATGTTTTCTCTACTAAATTTGTTTTACCAGGGACTGTGTGCCATTGGTTCCTTTTTTGAGACGCTCCGAATATATTGGGTCATGTTTAAGCTAGCCACTTTTTCTTATGGAGCTATACAATTGTATAATGGATTGAAAGCATGGTTAGCAATGCTCACTTCGTATCTGTATACAGCTCCAGAGGGAGCAACTAATGCAACTAATTATACAGAAATGGTGATTTTTAAGCGTGCTCCTCTTTCTTTCTATGAATCCTTTATGCAGTTTTTGAATGATCAGTGGGCCACACTCTCAATCTCCCTGATCTTACTGTTGATTATTGTAATAATCTCACTCAGTATCTGGATTTATAACATCTGGAGGAAGTCTTCTCTCGAACCAGAGAATACTGAGTGGCAGGGAGTGTGGAGAGGCTTTGAAGAGATTCTCAAAGGACAGACATCTTCAGTGTTATGGAGCTTCACTCCTGAACACTTGAAGAATCCTGAGAGTTTGATTGCATATTTGAGGCAGGAATGTTGTGGCTCAGGCAGATCTCAGGAGGCACAAATGATTTTGGGCCTAGCTAATGCTTATCGGGCCTTATTCAATACCATTCCTGAGAGGGAAGTTTTTGAAGCTGAGAGAGAGAGTCTCAGGGCCGAGAAGGAGAGTCTTAGAGCTGAGGCAGAAAAACTTTGGACTGAGAAGGTAGAGAGAGAAAAAGCTTTTGAAGCTGAGAGAAAAGATCTCCTGTACCAACGAGACTCAATCTGGTACGAGAAAGAGAGTCTTAGAGCTGACGCAGAAAAACTTTGGGATGAGAAGGTAGAGAGAGAAAAAGTTTTTGAAGCTGAGAGAAAAGATCTCCTGTACCAACGAGACTCAATCTGGTACGAGAAAGAGAATCTTAGAGCTGACGCAGAAAAACTTTGGGATGAGAAAAGCTCCCTGCAATCCCAACTCAACACTCTCCAGTCCGAGCACAGCGCCCTCCGGTCCGGGCACGACACTCTCCAGTCCGAGCACAGCGCCCTCCGGTCTGAGCACGACACTCTCCAGTCCGAGCACAGCGCCCTCCGGTCCGAGTACAACACTCTCCAGACTGAGTGCGATGCCCTCCGGACCGAGCACAATGCCCTCCAGACCGAGCACAACACTCTCCAGTCCAAGTATGACGCCGTCCAGTCTGAGTGCGGCACCCTCCAGGCCAAGCATGATGCCTTCCAATCCAACTGCGACACCCTCCAGTCCGAGCACAACACTCTTCAGTCTGTGCATAATGCCCTCCGGTCCGAGCATAACGCTCTTCAGACTGAACACAATGCCCTCCGGACCGAGCACAACACTCTTCAGTCCGAGCATAATGCCCTCCAGTCCGAGCATAACGCTTTTCAGACCGAGCACAATGCCCTCCAGACCAAGCTCAACACTCTCCAGACTGAGCACACTGCCCTCCAGGCCGAGCATAACGTCCTCCGGTTCGGGTACAACACTCTCCAGTCCAACTACAACAGCCTCCAGACTGAGCTTGGTGCTGTCCAGTTTGAGCGGAACGCTCTCCGAGACCAGCTATGTGCCCTCCAGGGTGAGTTGAATGTATTTAACCAACTACCAGGGGCACATGTAGTCCAATTTGGCCAGCCATTGGGGGCACATGTAGTCCAATCTGACCAGCCACCGGGGGCACAGGTAGTCCAATTGGACCAACCATCTGGGACACCAGATACAATGTTGGTTGCCCCTGTAAGAGGACGAAAGACAAAACAAGTTTCAACTCAGTTAGAGAAAATGCAGAAGGAGTTAGAAGAGCGGAGGGAGTTAGGAGAGCAGGACTCAGGAGACTCAGGGGAGCAGGGGGAGTCAGAAGACCAGAAGAAGTTGGAGGAGCAGAGGATGTTAGAGGGGTATAAGAAGATGATAGAGGAGCAGAAGATGATAGAGGAGCAGAAGATGATAGAGGAGCAGAAGAAGTTAGAGGAGCAGAGAAAGTTAGGAGAGAGGAAAAAGAAGGAGGGTTACCTGGAGGAAATAACACAAGCATCAGGGTCAGGGTCAGAGTCAGAAGAGGAGCCAAAAGCTACTTTTTCTTTACGAGAATTTCTCAAGTCCAAACTTGTAGATGGGGCAGCCTCATCAACACAGTTGCCACCATCAACACCTGGGACTCTTGATAGAGCAAAAGGTGAGCAAAGTATTACGACCATTATTGATCGATCTTTTAAACTGAGTGAAATTCGAGATCTAAGAAAGGATTACACACGTCAGCCAAAAGAAAATATGGTCACTTGGTTACTTCGCTGCTGGGACAATGGTGCCAACAGTGCATGGCTCGATGGCAGTGAAGCTCGCCAACTGGGTAGCATTTCCAGGGACCCATGTGTGGACAGAGGTATTGGCACATGCCAAAATCGGTCCTACACCCTCTGGAAGCGGATGTTGATAGCGGTAAGAGATAGATTCCCCTTTAAACGGGACTTGGAGCCTGAGAGAAAGAAATGGACTGATATTGAGAAAGGTATCCAGTCTTTGAGAGAAAGTGCTCTGGTGGAAATGCTATACAGCCCCCAGTTCAATCGTAACGATCCAAACCAATTACATGATCCTGAAGCAGTCCGCGTTCCACGACAAATGTGGCGTGACTTTACAAAAGCAGCTCCAGAAAAGCATGCCAGTGCACTTGCATTAGTATATGGCAAAGGGGACAGGAAACCCTTTGTGAATGAACTAATTGGCAGACTTCAGGAACTTGAATTATTTATAAGCGCCACAGAAGTTAATCTGTATACTTCAGCCATTGTCAAAATTGTGGAAAGGTTAAACGAAGTGGAGGGAACACAAAATGATATTATTGACAAATTGGCTAATGTGCCTGATGTAGATGAATCTACGGTGGTACAAGATGATGGAAACCAGGATTTCCACAATCGCCTATTGAGGAAGCTAAACAACATGAGTTCCTCTCGACCTGTATCATCGAAAATCTCAACCATTAAAAAGAGACGTCCTAGTATTCAAGCAAATGACGATGATAAGTCACCTCGAATCAACAATGAGACTACACGTCTTGCCTTGTTGCTTTTCCTCTGTAGTCATGGGGAGGACATGAAGAAGTGGTGTAATTCATCCACTTCTGCACTTCAGGCACGAGTGAAAGAATTACAAGGTGAAACAACTACCAAGGTGAACTCTTCCAAACGGGGGAGAGTTCCAGTTGCTGCAAGTCAACGAGGTAAACAATAGAGGGGCCCTGCCCCCAGCCAGGGGGGGGAAAGGGACAACAGAGTATACTGGACTGTGTGGATTAAGTGGCCTGGCACATCTCAACCACAGAAATATAAAGCCTTGGTGGACAGTGGTGCACAATGCACCCTAATGCCCTCAAGTCACCAAGGGACACAACCAATATATATCCATGGAGTGACTGGAGGTTCCCAA
This sequence comes from Coturnix japonica, assembly GCF_054131305.1. Lineage (NCBI taxonomy): Eukaryota > Metazoa > Chordata > Aves > Galliformes > Phasianidae > Coturnix > Coturnix japonica. The sequence continues at coordinate 702,937 of NW_028188972.1, forward strand.
GAATTGACTATGTTGGAGGCCGAAATAAGCCTCACTGGTAAAAACTGGCAAAGGCACCCTATTGTGACTGGTCCAGAGGCTCCATGTATACTGGGAATCGATTACCTTAGGATGGGATATTTCAAGGATCCCAAGGGGTATCGATGGGCCTTTGGGATAGCTGCTGTAAACACAAATGGTGTTAAGCAGCTGTCAACTTTACCTGGTCTGTCAGATGATCCTTCTGCTGTGGGGTTGCTCCAGGTAAAAGACCAAGAGGTACCAATTGCCACCAAAGTGGTTCACAGACGGCAGTACCGCACCAATAGGGACTCATTGCTCCCCATTCAAAAGCTAATTCGCCAATTAGAAAATCAGGGAGTGATTAGCAAAACGCACTCGCCTTTTAACAGCCCCATATGGCCAGTGCGTAAAACCAGTGGGGAATGGAGGCTGACGGTAGATTACCGTGGCCTGAATGAAGTCACACCTCCATTAAGTGCTGCTGTACCAGACATGCTAGAACTCCAGTATGAATTGGAGTCAAAAGAAGCTAGGTGGTATGCCACCATTGATATTGCTAATGCCTTCTTTTCCATCCCATTGGCTGCAAAATGTAGGCCACAGTTTGCTTTTACCTGGAGAGGTATTCAGTATACCTGGAACCGTTTAATTATGGCGCATGTTTCACAATCATGAATAACCTGAGCAATAGCGTCCATAGTTAAGTCCACCCCTCGGTCTCTGGCCCACTTATATGTTGCATCCCTTCCTTGATGACCTGAAGTCTCATGGGCCCACCGAGCTAGGAATAACTCACCCTTGTTCTGCCAGTCCAAGTCTATTTGATCCACCTCAATTTTGGCAGCTCGATCAACCTGATGGTTATTTTTATGTTCTTCAGTAGCCTTACTTTTAGGCACATGAGCATCTACATGGCGCACCTTTACAACAATGTTCCTTATTCGGGCAGCAATGTCTTTCCACAGTTCAGCAGCCCAAACAGGTTTACCCTTTCGTTGCCAATTATCATCTTCCCACTGCGGGCAACGATCTTAATCAGTAGAAGGAGATATTTGATTGATTTTTACTTAGTAAATCCAGCAAGAATACCAAATGAAATATCTTGAATTGCTCAGCACTGACACAATGATGAGTGCAGGAACAGAAGGTGATACTTTTTCAGAGATGTTGCAGCAAACACTGACCACGTTAGCCTGATATCAATTGAAATAACGAGGCCTTTGCTCCTGACAGGTGCTGCAGTGAGATTTACCAAGAAGAGCAAAGATGTAGAAAAGATCTGCGCTCGGCTGCGTGAGGAAGCCAAACTGCAGGCTGAGCAGACACAGGCGCTACTGTGGAGTGGATGAAGGATGGGAAGGAGCTCAAAGCCAGTGAAAAATAGGAACTGCACATTGTGGGGAAGAAACACAACCTGAAAATTCACAGCGTCTCAATGGATGATGCTGCAAGTTGTCAGTGCATCTGTGAGGGGGATAAAATGCTCTATCAGCTTTCAGTGAAAGGTATGTGACAGTCTGGGCTGTGCTCTTCCTGCCCAGGGCCAGCAGACTGCATTCACCTGACTCCCCAACAGTCCAGCTGTTGTCAGGCAGCATCTGGGGTGTTTTCAGTGGCTGTTTTGACTTGAACTGGCCAATCTGCTTTGTAGAGCCATTTGATTTCTGTGTTCTGTGCTGTGATTCGTCCCTAAGATATAGAGGAAATGAAGGGAAAGATAGGAAAAAGAGCATCCCAGCCTTCCTGCTCTTCTGTCAGGGTGGCCACGAGAGATGATGTAAACAGCTCTTTTTGTAGCAGTGATCCCAAATGTAGAAGAGACCTGTGAAGAGTCACAGGGATGTTTACTTAGCTGTCATTCCATGGTGGACTTTTTCTTGCACAGATGTAGAGAGAAACTGAACTTTCCCACGCACGTCTCTGTTTTGCTGCAGGGTGTAGGTCTGATCTCTGAGATCCACACGCTGGGCCTTGATTGCAATAAATGAGAGCCCTTTGTTTGCTCCAGTGGAAGACTTTCCATTTCTGCAGTACCCTCTGCAGATGACACAAATGCAAATGAACCTTCTTCCCAGCAACAATTGCCTTTTTTTTTTTTTTTTTTACACTGAGTATGCATGAGGCTCTTCATCATATTCTGCTGGCTTGTTACCCTTGTTGGTCCATGGAGAAACAACAAAGCCCTAGAGTAGTGTATGCACTTTGGCATTGGAGAGCTTACTTAATTGCTTCTTCTCAAAGAACAAACTCCAGAGAGACATGGAGACAGCTCCCAACAGAATTGAATAATGGGACTAAATTGATGGAGAGCAGAACTTCCTGCCAAGGCTTGTCAGCTAGTCTTAATTTTGCTTTTCTTCTCTCAGTCATGTTAGCATAATATTTCATACTGGCAGGTCTGCCCCCAGAATTAATTGAATTAGCTGGTGGACGTTTCCATGTGCTTTGCACTGTAATGTGACTATCAAATGAGTAATCAATGCTGTTATTTTAAAACCTGTGTTGGCAAGCTGTAAGACAAATAACTGCTGTTGGTAGCTTGGTTACTGCAGAATCAGCTTTCGTGTATCTCATAGATAGGGAAGAGACCCTTAAGGGTCAGCTAGTTGGACTCCCCCACAATGAACAGGGGCACCGCAGCTCCATCAGGTGCTCTGAGCCCTGTCCAGCCTGACTTTGAACATCCTCAGGCTCACCAATTTTATACCCATGCCACACACTCGCAGTATTTCACCATTCAGCATCGCCAATTGTATCTTCTCTTCCTGTAAACCAGAGCTAGCTGGTAAATCGTCTGCTGTGCGGGTCAGCTGTGTCTCTCCCATGGGCATCACGTGGCTGCTGGGAGGCTCTGAAGAGCTGCAGCCAGAGGTGTGTCACCCGCTGGGCCTCGTGCCCAAAGGAGCCCACAGGAAAGTGTTGTTGCAGTTTGTCATGCACTGCACTGCCATGAGACTTGACGTGCCAGACATCCTCTGACACGTGACCTCCTGCATCCAGGCAGGACATCTGAGACGTCTCCTTCAGCCTGACGTGGCTGCAGTTTCACACTGGTTTTACTAAGGAAGGAGAAGGCACGTGGATGAAACTCTTTTCCTGCTCTTCCTGGCATTAGCTCATAGTGCAAGTAAAGCACTGTCAGGTCAAGCCTGGAGGAGTAATGCTTGTCACTGACATGTTCCTGTTCAGGGTGGAGCTGGAGGGTAAAATAACACAAGAAATTGTCATTGAAATTCAATATCTGAGAAATTCAGCTGGCTGCATTCACAGAACCTGGCGTTAAGATCTGTTTTCTGGTTTATTTTCCATAGCCCAGTCCTCATTTATGAACTGAAGCTCTACTGAAAGCCTTTCGCTGTGTATGCTCATGCTGCAGTGCAGCTCTTGTGACCTTTAACAGCACATTCACGTTCCTCTGATCACAGGATCCTTAAGGTTGATTAAGACCCTCTAGTCCGACTGCTCACCCATCACCACCATGATGCTCACCATCAGCTAGCTAAAAAAACTCAGCAGAGATGATAGATCAAGCACAACATTGGATTTGGGAGGGCTAGAGATTCCTAAGATATTGAAGGATTGCTTGCAGGTGGTGTTGGCTCAGGTATTCACCCTGCATCCCACCTCCTGTTCTGTTTGGTTGAGAATCATGCATTCTGCAATTTCACTTTGTAATTCAAAGACCCTGGCTTTATCTGTTGAAAAACTGATCTAAAACAAGCCAAGAAGACTCCATTGGAACTGGTTGATGCAGAACAAAGGCATCCCCAAAGGACAAGTTGCACTGTTTGATGAACATTATTGGATGAGAGCTAAGCTAAGATTTAAAAAGTTCTGGGGCTGTCTCTGAGCATCAAATACAGAGGAAGCCTGCATGATTCCCTGAGAATGGATACCTCCTACTTTGGTGTAGGGTTAAGGGAACACTAGCAGTAACTCCTATCACAAAATGTCACATGGCTCAGACAAAATGCCATCAAGAGGGCTTAATTAGGAGCACCAAATGGTCACAAGATGGTTTAGGGCAGGGAAGTAATCTATCTATGTGATATTGGTTGGTGCTATTAGTTCTTAACAGCTTGACTCTAGAGGGACTGTTCTTCTTTGGCCACCTAGTTTTAAAAGAATAGATGTCTCCTGTCTATTACAATTTTTAACGAATTATTTGTTCACTGATGCCATTAATGTGCCTGGCATAGCAATTGGCCTTGGTACATTCAGTGACTGAAAGCAACAGTTGTTGCTCTAAGAAATGCAATACTAAGCTAGGTCTGCCTGTAGCTGGCAGCCATCAGCTTGCTCCTCAGGCAGGTTCTGTCTGGATGGAATGAAGGGCATGAAATACTGATGTGCTCATCAAACGCTGCTTGGTAGCTTAGAGACAAGGTGTTGAATAGGTTTGTTCATGTATTGCAAACACGTTACTTAGCTGCCTTCATTTTAGCTTCAGAAGAACATGTGCAGAATACAGAATTGATTAAAAGAAATAAGAACTGTCTGCATAGAACTTACTCTTTCCTTTACACAGGAGAATCAAGCAGATGTTTGTATGTGAGTACCTCCAGAGGTGAAACTCAATCACCCAAATGTAATGAGCAGAGACATTACAATCAGTTCTAACTGTATCTTCATGCTGCGCTGAATAAGCCTGAGTCAGGATGTAAACCACTTTCTCTATTTTTCTTCAGATGAAGCCATTAATTCTGTCAACAAGCCCAGTACGACTCCAGAAATATCAGTCAGTCCTTCTGAAGACCTGGAGCTGGTGTGTGAGGTGTCAGCTGCAAGCGGAGCTGTCGTATGGAAGAAAGATCAAACAGAGGTGAAGCAGGACCAGAGGACAACCATCATCTCCCAGGGGACGCACCGCAAGCTCATGGTCAAAAATGTGACCCTGAAAGACCAAGGGAGCTACAGCTCTGAAACAAAAGATGACAAAGCAACATTCCAAGGGAAAGTCAGAGGTGAGAAAATGCTTGAAATCCTGGAGATAAAGGAATGCTTCATTTTGTGTGTCTTGCATTTGGAGGATCAACTGACAGCCTCTCTGGTGCAAAACATTTTGGCTATAGGACTTTCTTTGTCATGTAGTGTCATAGCTACACTTTTCTACATGTGCTTTTACATCCAGGAATGAATTACTGCAACAAACCATAGGCAAGGAGGGTAACTTGTGCAGCTCTTGTAGTCAGCTGGTGTCTGCAGGGTTACAGTGCAAGAGCACACCAGGCATGCAAGGAGTGAGAAAAGGGGAGGTGTTTGAAGAGATCTGGTTACAAAATTTGAATGACACAATTAGGTGGAAAATGCCACTAATCAGACTCATATATGGCCTGGGTTGCAAAGGCCCACAGTGCTCATCCAGTTCCAACCCCCTTCATCCTATGTGCAGGGTTGCCAAGCAGCAGCCCAGGCTGCCCAGAACCACATCCAGCCTGGCCTTGAATGCCTGCAGGGATGGAGCATCCACAGTCTCCTTGGGCAACCTGTTCTAGAGGGCTGTTCCCTTCTGATTTTCTGGAAATGTAGAGAGCCATGAGAAGAAAAAAAGATAAGGGAGGAGGTTCAGCAGTGCATGCAGGTGTTCTAAATCTCATGTCCAGATCTGCTATCAGACTGCGAAATGTTTAGCTTTGTGATATGATATGATATGATATGATATGATATGATATGATATGATATGATATGATATGATATGATATGATATGATATGATATGATATGATATACAAAAAGAGGTGAAGGCTGTACTGACTGAAAATGCCACGCTGAGCTGCGAGGTGGCCCAGGAGAAGACGGAGGTGAAGTGGTACAAGGAGGGGAAACTGATCACCTCGAGCAAGAAGTTCAAGGTGGAGTCAGAGGGCAAACAGCGTCGGCTGGTGGTGAGCCAGGTGGAGAAGAAAGATGCAGGGGAGTACAGCTGCGAGGCTGCTGGCCAGAAACTCACCTTCAAGATTCATGTAACTGGTAGGAAACACATTTTGGTTGATATTCTTTGATTATTCCATAGTCTGGCTGTGGAAACGTCTGTGTGAATGTGTCCTCTTGATTCTGCCATGAAACTGTTTTGGGGAGGATGAAAAGAAATGCTTACAAATGTGCAGCTAAAATGATTATTTGTTTTTAACAGTGTTTCATCCAGCTCTTCTCCTACGACTACTTTTATAATGAGCTGTCCATAGATGTCCAACTGTGATTTGTACAATGTGCAACACTGCTCTTCCAGTTGATATTTCAACAGTAGTAGTTACAGATCTCTACTGTGGCTGCACTGAGAAGGTTTGGTTGTCGGTGTCCTAAGAACTTTTAGTCAGAGGCATTGCACTTGCCTTTGGTTTGTTGAATCCCACGTTGATGACCATTCGTTCCATGTTCTGTAAATGTAATGACCAGTCATGAATCCATTGATACCTTTCTAATTGTACGTTTCTCATTAGTCTGAGGGTTTAGCATGGAGGCAGATCTCTCACTCCAGCTGCAGTAGAGATTGTTTTGGTGTCAGTATATTTTGCACATGATCCGGTAAATTTTAACTTAGACTCCACATAGCCATGGGCACATCAGCTGCATTCTGAGTGACCATTAGTGAGCTGGCTGATGACGAGGGTTTGTCTTCTGTTTTATTTGTAGCTGCACTCTGCTGGTTTTTGCTCATAAGTCAACTTGTTCTCTGTTAACTTTCCAGTTCTTGTCTTGTATTCTGAGCTGATCAGGACAGGGAATCTGTTTTCTCCTCTTCTTTCTTATGGCAGTGAACACATTGGAGCTTAATCCTGGTCAAGGTTTGGCATTTGATCAGCTATGTGGAGGAGCAACTGTACTGGGAGTCTACTGCCTTTCTGCTCACACAGACCTGGTGTCCTTGCAGGGCATAGCTTGCGTTCTGTTCCCTTGTAAAGGTTGCAGTCTTTGCTCTCTCCATCTTTTCTGCTCCTTCAGTCCCTGGTGTGCAATGTATCTCTGCTCCTGTAGTAGACAGTTTTTCTGCTGCCTGTGGTGTAGACTCTAAACCATCAGCTCTTACTGTTCCCACACCATGTGGATGTGATTCTGGGGCCTTTGGATCTGTTCCGTGAGTTGTGTAGCTCATGCTTTTGGCTCAGGAAACTGGCAGTTTCAGCAAAGAGTGGATTACAGAAAGGGTAGATTTGGGAGGTATCTGTCAGAGAAAATGAAATATGAACGATGACAGAAAGACTATGGCAACAGCTGGAATCTACCAAGTTAATCCTCAGCAGCCAAAGCCAGCCCACGTCTTATTGCAGAGGTGTAGGGAGAAAACACAGCAATGTAGTGCTTTTACACTTGAATTTTGCTAGCTGAGGGCTATTATTAGCTGTTTGCCTCAGAAACCAAAGGTTTTCTGTTCTCTTTCAGACCGGATGAGCTCATGGCTGCACAGGGTAATGTAATACCTCCTCCTCTGCCATACGTGGAGAGTGCTTGCCTAGCTACCGTTGCTGTATTTCTCATGTGTACCACTGTAACATGACGTGCGAGTCCAGCACTCACTGCAAAATGATGTGGTGTGAAAGTCAGGAGGGATTATGAGTACTCTTGGAGTGGTTGGCTCTTTCACTACAGAAATCCTCATCTTACTAGCTTCTCCCAAAGTGCAATGGCTTCCTGAGTCTTAATTGATCCTCTTACCATTGCACTCAGAAAGATTTTCAGGGTTCCTCTACCCCAGGGTTCCACTGGTAGCACAGAACAATCCCATTTTAAGGACATGTTGAATGTTAGGTGCTGAGTGTTGAGCATTATGGGATGCAGATTAGACCTTCTTGCTTAAAAGAAACAAGTGCTGCACACCTTGGAAACCTATAGAAAACTAGAGTAAAAAGGGCTGATTCTGCCATCTAATTATCTCAGTATTTGTGGTGCACGCTGAAATCCCTATTTGAAGTGGGCCAAAGCTCCATTGCATTTGTGAGAAGTTTTGCATCACCTGTTTGGTCTAGGCCATGTTTGTTTTCTTGCTAATAAGCAACCCTTCTGATCTTCATCAAATCATTGCGGTTGGAAAAGACCACAAAGATCCCCACATCCAGCCTCACCCCATCCCACCATGCACACTGCCCACGTCCCTCAGTGCCACATCTCCATGGTTATTGAACACTTCCAGGGATGGTGACCCCACCACCTCCCTGCAAAGCTGTGCCACCACATCACCATTCCTCTTCAGAAGAAGTTTTTCTTAACATCCAACTTGAACCTCCCCTGAAAATCATCAGTCAAAACAGGGGCTGTTGAAGATGGGCGGAGAGAATGATGCTTCTACAGTCAATACAAGCAGGGAGATCAAATGTAGAGTGTATCAACTGCATTCTTGCATTGGCTTGCTGCCCTGCTCCCTCACCTTCAGTGGACTGCAGTGCTGGTGGTAGAGCTGTGGTGTGAATCCTGGGATTGCACGTACTGCAACGGTCAGCAGCACAGCAACTTGAGCTGAACTTACCCTCCTGGGCAGCTGCTGCCACTCAGAATTCAGACAGCATGCAGAGGAGAAAGTCATGAAGGAAGGGAAAGGGATGGCAGCAGAAGGCTTCACAGAGTGACAGCGGGGAGGAAGGAGATAGGGGACAGGTCCTGGAAGGGTTTGCCATGACTGCTGGGGAGCAGGAGCCTTCCTGGGTCACCTGAGCTGGGTATGCCTGAATATGCTTGCATGAATGATCTGAATGAGTGGTCTTCCATGTCTCCACTGCAAATAAAAGGCAATGTCAATCCCCCTCACACCTGCTAGTCCTGCATTCATGCTTGGAGCCTCTGTCTTGGTATCAGCATCAGGACCCTGGGATCTTTCCTGGGACCCAAACAAGCATAGGAAGCTTATTCAAAATTGCTCTGCTGTTAGAAGCTGGCTAGCACTAGAGAAGTCCATGATGTAAGTGCGTCAGAAATATTCTGCACTTCTACAGCCTTTTGTAGGGCAAACCATGGAATAGAAATGGAAGCCCATTTATTTAGGGTTTATCTGTTCTCCCACGCCTCAAATAGGAACTAGCATGAACGCTCTCAGCAACCAGTTGTTGGTAAAAGGAGAATCAGATAAAACAGTCATTAAAGTAATCAATAAAAGATTCAATGTATCAATCGATCCCACTTAGCAAGGTGATTAACTGAATCACCTTAACTGAAGTGTGTATGCCTAACTAATTACACTTGATATCTTTCTGATGCTAACTCCATTTGTTGACACAAAGGGTAAGGTGGGCTTTAAACACTTTCTCCTATATGTGTTAGGTATTAAGAGGAGATGACCTCAGCCAGTTCTCTGAAGAATCAGGGGTTGCTGTGAGTACAAAACCATGATTTATGCATAAAACTGAGCTACAAAATCTAATGTAGGCCAAATATTCACCATATTAAGGGCTATATCATTACCAAAGGGTAGAGTCAAAAGATGGTTTTCTGCTCTTAAATTTCTATGGTTTCCTGATTTTGAGGTCTTCATAATTGAGCTGTACTTGGCTGATATCCAGTGCAGAGTGGAGCAATATCAAAAAGACAGACAGATGAAGATCTGTCATTGTCTTCATTAGAAGAAATCTGAAAATTAGGAGTCCAAGCTGATAGTAAAGACTACCCAGAGGGATGGGATGACCATAGGGACTGTGCTGAGGATGCATTATAATGTGTGATAAACACTGTGAAGCAGAGTTGCTCCAGGAAATGGTCCAATACAACATAGAAGCAACTTTTAATGTCTTCCAGTCACAAGTTGCTCATATCTAATGTATATTTTACCCAATGTTTTCCAGTTCCAGAAGCAAAGGATGCCTTTATCAACAAGCAGAAGGTGCAGAAGGAGGTGAAGGCTGCACCAACAGAAAATGCCACGCTGAGCTGCGAGGTGACCCAGGAGAAGACGGAGGTGAAGTGGTACAAGGAGGGGAAACTGATCACCTCGAGCAAGAAGTTCAAGGTTGAGTCAGAGGGCAAACAGCGTCGGCTGGTGGTGAGCCAGGTGGAGAAGAAAGATGCAGGGGAGTACAGCTGCGAGGCTGCTGGCCAGAAACTCACCTTCAAGATTCATGTCACAGATGAGAGAAATTGTTTCGACTGTATTGAACCCCCCAACAAAGAAGGAGGGGAAATTTAAGTGGTTTGACACATTTAACCCCAGCATTCAGTGATGTAGACGGTGCTTAAATTCTGTTTCATTCATGTGCTTTTCTGTTTGCCTTCCGAAGCTATGAACACTTAGGACTTGGGTAGCCTCAGCTTAAGACAGACTGGAAATAACTGGGGAATTTCCCTGGGGATCTCAAGTAGATGCAATGATAGCAAAATGAGAAGTCAATAATTTGAAAAGATATCTTCAGGGCACAAGCACACCCCTGCAAATGCTTCTTCCTAAATAGTCTCAGAGACAGCATTTGGTCACAATGCTAGACGGCGGCATTGGTGGTTTCTATTAAATTAAAGAAACCTGCAACTAAAAAGGTTTTCCAGTATTTTCTTTTGTTTTCTTCTCTATAGCAGGTACAAAAGAAATGCTTAAAAATAGAAAGGCTTCAAGCTGGTGCTTTTCTTTCCAAAATGGAGGAAGACAGGCGTTCTATTTATGAAGAGAGTCTGATAAGAAAGTGGAAAAAGGCTTTTTACCAGGGTCTGTAGCAACATAAGAAGGGGCAATGGTTTCAAAAGTGAAGAGGGTAGACTCAGTTTGGACAAGAGAAAAGTTCTTTATGATGAGGGTGGTGATACACTGGAACAGATTGTCCAGTGCAGGTTGTGGGTGAGTCATCATTGGAGTGTCCAAGGCCAGGCTGGATGGGGACCCTGGGCAGCCTCATTTAGTGAATGATGTCCCTGACCACGGCAAGAGGTTGGACTGGATGATCTTTAAAGCTTCCTTCTATACCCAAACCGTTCTATGATTCCATAGGGGAAACCATTTTATTACTGCCTCTGAAAACTCAGGAGATATTAGAATTGTTTTCAGAAATAAGTAGGTGAGAAAAATACATTTCCTCACTATGACTTAATCACAAACAGAATTTAACCTTGACCCCTCACCTGGCTTTTGCTGGCAAAGCAACTTACAGCTGTCAGCTTGTTTGGACAATTTAATGCCTGTCCCCTTGTATGAAACAGACTTTTCAATGACTGCGTATGCTGGTGTGCTGCTGGACAGTGGGGAAAGGGGTGTTTTTTAATTTTTGAAGATTTTGGAACATGATACTGGTGGAAATGAAAACAAGTTTAGGGCTATCTAAGCTGTTTTGGTCTGGCAGGGAGGAAGTTCTTCACTGGCAATTGATATAGTTCAGATGTTGGCATTCAGTTCATAGCACTGTCAGGAAATGTGAGTGGGAAAGCTGTCCTCAACGGTACAGTCCAAAGACTAATTTGGGCATTTGGGGAAGGCTGTGTAGAAAAGATTCATGTCTTAAATGTGCCCATTTGCCTTCAATTCCAGAAGCAGAAGATGCTTTTATCAACAAGGAGAAGGTGCAGAAGGAGGTGAAGGCTGCACCAACAGAAAATGCCACGCTGAGCTGTGAGGTGGCCCAGGAGAAGATGGAGGTGAAGTGGTACAAGGAGGGGAATCTGATCACCTGGAGCAAGAAGTTCAAGGCTGAGTCAGAGGGCAAACAGCGTCGGCTGGTGGTGAGCCAGGCGGAGAAGAAAGATGCAGGGGAGTACAGCTGCGAGGCTGCTGGCCAGAAACTCACCTTCAAGATTCGTGTCACAGGTAAGACAGGTGTTGTCTGAAATACAGCAGAGAACAGTAAAGTAAAATCTAGTTTCTATTATACAGTGATCCAGTTGCAGTAGTCTGTGCTGAGGTTTTTCCCCTATACTTGATTGCCTGGGTTTGTAGTAAGTATTTGGATTTAGTATGGCACAAAGACCTGTTTCAGTCTGTGATAAAATGTTTGCTCATTAAGACCGGGATGTGGTAGCATTGTGGTGGAGTGCTTGTTCATTAGGACCGGGATGTGATGGTGGAATATGGAGGCCACAAGGGTTGCAGAACACTCTAATTTTATGGGTAGATTGTGTACTCTGCATAGTTACAGGCAAAGCGCGCCCCGATGGATACAAAGTTTCACGGAAGGACCAACCAAGGAACGACACACCAAGTCGCACGATCACGACCGACCAATTAAAGGACAATACACTCGGGATGGACCTTACAAAAGAAGTTGCAAGGGACGGGGCGGCGCGGCAGTTGGAGAAACGATAATCCCCCTGTCGCCCAGCGCTTAATTGCCTTTTTGTTTTACCCGCTACAATTAATAAAAGTTTCTAATTGGAACATTATCGGCTCATTGCTTATAAATTGATGACAATTTGGTGCCGTGACTCGGACGGGAATACTGGTGTAGGAATGAGAAGCCTGAGGGGGCGCCCCGCCTAAATAGGCAGCCTCGGCTCCTATCCTCCCGCCCTACTCCCGCCGACGATCCGAAATTTAAAACACAAAGGCAAGGAAAAACCGGTTAACCCTTTAAATTTCGTGCACGAAAGTCCGGACGAAGACGCAGGACAGGTGAGTATAGTCCGGTCTGGGTTGGGAATCCGGCGTGTGGCGAGTGTTGTGTGCTTGTGAAGGGGGGCCGGCAGCCGGCACTAACCCGAGCGAGTGTGGACCCCACAGTAGTGCGGTTCCCATTGCCCGCGAGGGCGTGGGCCACGACCTGGGGGAAGCGAGTGAATGCAACACTGAGTGAGGGCACGCCGAAGGGTGGGTACAGGGTATAAGCGGGACCCTTTCACCACCACAACCCCTAGGGCTACGGGCTCTATGGAGGGTTATTCTTTGGTATTCCCCTAGAGCTACGGGCTCTATGGAGGGTTATTCTTTGGTATTCCCCTAGAGCTACGGGCTCTATGGAGGGTTATTCTTTGGTATTCCCCTAGAGCTACGGGCTCTATGGAGGGTTATTCTTTGGTATTCCCCTAGAGCTACGGGCTCTATGGAGGGTTATTCTTTGGTATTCCCCTAGAGCTACGGGCTCTATGGAGGGTTATTCTTTGGTATTCCCCTAGAGCTACGGGCTCTATGGAGGATCGCATCCTAGAGCTACGGGCACTAGGGGGAGCTACAGACGTTGAATAAAACAAGAGAGCAAGAAGTAAAGAACGAGATGGGGCAGTGTAAAACTAAACCATCCGCCCCTTCTAAACGACCATCCATTCCTAAGGACTCACCTCTAGGGTTCATGCTAAGTGCCTGGACGCACTATCCAGGAACAAGAAATAAAGATAAGGCAAAGATGATTTATTATTGTGTAGAAATTTGGAGCGGACAACAAATTGGCCCGGCAGTATGGTGGCCTAAGTATGGTTCTAATGAAGATTGGGTACAACAGCAATTAAATTTTTGGGTAAACTCCAAAACCCCTTTCAATCAAGAAGAAAGTGACTATGCAGCAGTATGGGTCACTCGCCCAGAGGGTTTAGGAGTCCCCATTTTTAATTTGACACGAACAGAAAAAGATGTCGAAAAACGTAAACCTCGAAGGGAAGAGGAGGCCTTAGTGGGACCCCCACCATATGCTTTACCACCAGCAATTCCCCTACCTTCTCCTCCTCAGTTGGATCATGGGCAGATGGATTCGAGAGAGGGGGAAGTACAAAAGATAGAAGGGGGAGGGCCTGTGACACGGGCAAAGGCACGACAAAATAACCTCTACCCTTTAAGAGAAATGCCCATGGGAGGTCCACAACCTCAGATGGGGTTTATATCAGTGCCCTTAAATTCAGGGGATGTTAGAGATTTTAAGAAGGAAATGGGTAATATACTAGAAGATCCCCTGGGGGTGGCAGACAGAGTAGATCAGTTCTTAGGGCCAAATGTTTATACCTGGGAGGAACTACAATCTATTCTAAGTATACTGTTCACAGCAGAAGAGAGAGGTATGATTAGGCGTGCAGGGATGCGCATTTGGGATGCTCAACATGCCCACGGGCCCGCTGCGGATATTAAATGGCCCTTACAGAATCCGCAATGGGACCATCAAAATCAACATCATAGGACTCACATGCAGGACCTGCGAACTATCATTATCCAGGGCATTAGGGAGGCAGTCCCAAGAGGTCAGAATATAAATAAAGCTTTTAATGAAAGACAAAAGAAGGAGGAAACACCCACTGAATGGCTAGAAAGGTTACGCAAGAATTTACAACTATATTCAGGATTGGATCCCGATACACCGATAGGCCAGGCTCTGCTCAAAACACAGTTTGTAGCTAAGGCTTGGGAAGATATCCGCAAGAAACTAGAAAAGATAGAAAATAGGCAGGGTCGGGGGCTTGATGAACTTTTGAGGGAAGCTCAGAAGGTATATGTAAGAAGGGAGGAAGAAAGACATAATAGGCAGGTTAGGATGATGGTAGCAGCGGTCAGAGAAAGTAGGGAATTGGAAAGGAAAATGGGGGGATGGACGCAAAATCGAATTCCAGGACAGCAAAAATTTAGGAAGCCTGGAAACAGGGAGGAGGAGAGAATATGCTATTATTGCAGGAAAAAGGGACACCTGAAGAGGGACTGCAAGGTTAGAATGAGAGACGAAAAGTCCTTCCAAGAAGACTAGGGGTGTCAGGGGCTCTATATATTGGGGACCCAGAAACAACAGGAGCCCTTGATAAAATTGAAAATTGGTCCCCAGGCTGAGGAGGTAGAGTTTCTAGTAGATTCAGGAGCAGAAAGGTCTACTATACAACAGATCCCCCTCGGATGCAAACCTTCCCGGGAAACTACCAAAGTAATAGGAGCAAAGGGAGAACCCTTTACAGTAGGAATAGTTAAAAATGTAATGATAGAAGCAAAGTCCAAAGTGGGGTTGGGTGATTTCTTGATACTGCCTGAAGCGGAGTTCAATTTGTTAGGACGGGATCTGATTATTGCATTAGGCATAGGACTAGAAGTAGAGAATAAAGAATTGAGAATCAAACTCTGCCCTCTCAGGGTAGAGGATGAACAAGAGATCAATTCTGATGTCTGGTATACCCCCGAGAGTGTGGGACAACTAAAAATACCCCCTTTCACGGTAAAAATCAAGAATCCTGAAATCCCAGTAAAAATAAAACAATATCCTATTTCCCTGGAAGGAAGGAGGGGTCTCAAACCAGAAATAGATAGATTAGTGAGCAAAGGATTACTGGAACCCTGTATGTCCCCATTTAATACCCCTATATTACCGGTAAAGAAACCTGATGGAACATATCGGTTGGTTCATGATCTGAGGGAAATTAACAAGCGCACTGTATCTAGGTTCCCAGTTGTAGCTAATCCCTATACGTTGCTAAGTAAATTAGGGCCCGACAACTTGTGGTATAGTGTCATAGACTTAAAAGATGCTTTTTGGGCTTGCCCTTTAGATGAGACATGCCGCGATTTTTTTGCATTTGAGTGGGAAGACCCAGATACTAACAGAAAACAGCAATTAAGATGGACTGTACTCCCCCAAGGCTTCACAGAATCCCCTAATTTGTTTGGGCAAGCCCTAGAACAGATCCTGCAAGAGTATCAGCTAGATCCTGATACCAAATTAATACAGTATGTAGATGATCTGTTAATTGCTGGAGAGGATGAGGGAAAGGTTCGGAAAGAAAGTATTAAATTGCTGAACTTTTTGGGACTGAAAGGACTTAAAGTATCAAAAAGGAAATTGCAATTTGTGGAAGAGGAGGTTAGATATCTAGGGCATTACCTGAGTAAAGGAGAAAAGAAGATAGATCCTGAAAGGATACAAGGAATATTGTCCCTGAAGTCGCCAAACAATAAGAGACAAATAAGACAATTGCTGGGATTAGTGGGATATTGTAGACAATGGATTGAAAATTATAGCAGTAAAGTAAAGTTCCTATATCAAAAGCTCAGTACCGATGGATTAATAAAGTGGGATAGACAAGATGAAGAGAATCTACAAAAGCTGAAGGAGGATCTCATCAATGCCCCTGTCTTGAGCCTGCCTGACTTAAAAAGACCCTTTTATTTATTCGTTAACATAGACAGTGGTACAGCGTATGGGGTTTTAACACAGGATTGGGCAGGGAAGAAGAAACCCGTTGGATATTTGTCAAAATTAATAGACCCTGTGAGCCGAGGATGGCCCATTTGCTTACAAGCAATTGTTGGGTGTGCGTTATTGGTAGAAGAAGCCAGGAAAATTACTTTTAACAGCAATATAAAGGTACTATCTCCCCACAATATTAGAAATGTGCTCCAACAAAAAGCTGAAAAATGGATATCTGATTCTCGTCTTCTAAAGTATGAGGGTATCTTACTGGAAGCCCCTAACTTAACCCTGGAGACCACAAGTCTCCAGAATCCTTCAGAATTCTTATATGGAAAACCCGAAAATGTGGGACTCATTCATAACTGTTTACATACGATAGAAGAACAAACAAAAATCAGACCAGATTTAGAAGAAGAAGAATTAAGAGAAGGGGAAAAATTATTTGTGGATGGATCCTCTAGAGTAGTGGAGGGAAAGAGAAGATCAGGTTATGCAATAGTAGATGGAAAGACCCTCCGGGTATTGGAATCAGGACCCTTGAGTAACACTTGGTCAGCTCAAGCTTGCGAGCTGTATGCTGTTTTACAGGCACTAAAAAGATTACAGGGAAAAGAGGGCACTATCTATACCGAATTTCCTAAAGTAGGAAGATATAAATATGTATTAGTCATAATAGACCACCTCACACATTATGTAGAGGCATTCCCCACAACTAAAGCAACAGCTCAGGTAGTAACAAAAATATTACTCGAACAAATCATCCCTAGGTATGGGGTAACAGAAGTAATAGATTCAGATCAAGGACCACACTTTACATCAAGAATCACTAGAAATATAGCTGAAGCCTTGGGAATAAAATGGGAAGAACATACTCCCTGGCACCCACAGAGTTCAGGGCGAGTAGAGAGAATGAATGGGGAACTAAAAAAGCAATTGGCCAAATTAACACTAGAAACTAAGCTCTCATGGATAAAATGCATTCCCCTTGCCCTTTTAAACCTTAGGGCCCAACCCCGGGCCGATATAGGAATATCCCCCTTCGAAATGTTATACGGGATGCCATATGATGCAGGAACCCCCAAAGATCACCCGGGGGTGTTAGATAAGAACATTTAAGTTTATATCACGGAATTAATGAAGTATAAACAGGAATTGTGGAAAAAGGGACAATTGACTCAAAGACCCCCTCTTGACATTACCCTCCATCAGATAAAGCCTGGAGATTGGGTTCTGATAAAGACCTGGAGAGAAACCACACTGCAGCCTCGCTGGGAAGGTCCCTATCTGGTATTATTGACTACCAATACTGCCATCAGAACTGCTGAAAAAGGATGGACACATGCTAGTCTTGTTAAGGGTCCAGTACAAAATCATGAATGGAGAGTCACTAGTCCAGCGGGTGATTTGAAAGTAAAACTGTCACGAAACCCTCCGTCAAGGAAAATGAGAACATGAATTAACAATGATTGTATAAACGTATCAGTATAGAATTTAATGTAGAAGGGAATATTTTGACTATTGTGAATGCAACTGTTGGGATATGTTTTAGAAAGGTAGTGGACCCACTGCGGAAACAGGGATACACAAATTGGTTATTAGCCTTCAGAGTGGCTGTGGAAATTTTAATAGAAGGGGGTAAACCTGGGGGTGAATTTGGATCCTTACCAGCATCACTTAAGTGTATAACCAGTGGGAAAAAGAATAGGGTGCAGTACCCCAAAGACCCACTTAAAAGGGAAGCAAAACCAGCCCCTCCTGAAGAATACTCTTGCTGCCGAGAAGATTATACACCCCATGGCTCGAGGCAACCGAGTCGATGGGCGAGGCAGAGGAGATAAAACATGTGGAGGGGTCTGCTCCATTATGAATGAATCCAAAGATTTAGGATCCAGAAGATACCCCAAGACTGGAAATAACTCCCCCGAACAATTAAAGACTCACTACTGCAGTGGGAAAACTGCCTATCTAAAACTAGCTCAATTGATAATAATATTAAGTCTCATTAATGAGGGTTGGGGTACATAGGTACAGACACATGAGCCATTTAAGTGGTCCCATCAGAAGTAGTGTTACAAAATAGAAGGGGGTTGGATCTTCTCCTATTGCAGCAAGGGGGACAATGTGTGGCTCTTAAAGAACAATGTTGCACCTACGTTGATCAAACGGGGGTAGCAATAGATACAATGGCTGAACTAAGAAAACAGTTAGAACAAAGAAAAAGAGCCCAGGAGTCTCAAAGAAGTTGGTATGAGAGTTGGTTTAATGGTTCCTCCTGGTTCACTACATTATTATCCACAATAATGGGACCAGTTATTATGATAATATTAGGTTTGACCTATGGACCCTGTATTTTAAATAGACTAATCGTTATCGTTAAGAACAGGCTAGAGGCAGCCCACCTAATGGTAATTAGAGAAAGATATGAACCCCTTGATGGGGAACTAGAAGAAGACGTCTTAGAATGGAGTCGACAAGAACTAAAACGGTTTAATGAGCAAAACAAAATAGTACAATAAAAGAAAAGGGGGGACTGTGATAAAATGTTTGCTCATTAAGACCGGGATGTGGTAGCATTGTGGTGGAGTGCTTGTTCATTAGGACCGGGATGTGATGGTGGAATATGGAGGCCACAAGGGTTGCAGAACACTCTAATTTTATGGGTAGATTGTGTACTCTGCGTAGTTACAGGCAAAGCGCGCCCCGGTGGATACAAAGTTTCACGGAAGGACCAACCAAGGAACGACACACCAAGTCGCACGATCACGACCGACCAATTAAAGGACAATACGCTCGGGATGGACAATACAAAAGAAGTTGCAAGGGACGGGAAGGTGCGGCAGTTGGAGGAACGATAATCCCCCTGTCGCCCAGCGCTGAATTGCCTTTTAGTTTTACCCGCTACAATTAATAAAAGTTTATAATTGGAACATTATTGGCTCATTGCTTATAAATTGATGACAGGCTTACTGTTTCAGTTAGGTTAGATGAATAGCACCAGAGAAGATAGGGAAATACAGCAGTTCATTGATAGCACGTGTCGGAAGAATGCAGCTCAGTGCTGGGCAGTTTGCTGCTTCATTCCCTCTTACAAGTTGCACCCAAGGCTGGAAAAGACCACTAAGATAGCTGAGTCCAACCCCTGCCCACCCTCACTGTACTTACACAGCTTATTGTTGCTATAGAAAACAGCTTCTCTGTAGACAAATTGAGTTAGTTCCATTAAGTAGCTGAAGCCCTAAGTGATCCAAGGTGAAGCATGATCCAAACTGGAATTTAGCTAATTGTAGTAGGGAATCCAAGCCTTAATGAGATGAGTTATTTAAAATATGAGTCCTCCATCTAAAACGGCATTGAACTCTTACCCTGGTTGATGATAGAAGTGAGAGTTGAACAGCAGAAGTCTGAAGTTATGCTCCATATTTCTCATCACTCAAGAGAATATTTGAATATATGAATTCCTTTGGCTATGTTAGAGCTCATCATGAGGTCAGCTGATGTTCTTTAAATGCTCGGAGTCTAGCAATGTGGGGAAGTGGACTGCTATTTGCTGTTGAGCTTTAGGCTAAGAAGCCTGATTTTAGAGGACCATGGACTACCCCTTTCCCTTCCCCTCTCCTCCCCTTCTCCCTGGATCGATCCCGCATGGTTTGAGAATGATTTCAGAGCAAGGTAAATGAGGAATAGCCATGTGAAAACCTGTTGTTTTAGTGCACTATAAAAGACACTTAGTCAAAAGACAAGTGTGTGTTCCAAGCTTAAGACTGCAGGAGATCCTAGAAACAACCCAGCTGCTCAAACCTGTAGTCTGGCTGAATATTTTATTGTCAGTTTTGGTCAGGAGGAGATGCTTGAGTAAGACAAATAAGAGGTAATGGGTAAGTTGGTCCTTCTTGTGATATACTTCTAGGCTTTCATCAGGGAAAAGCTTAATTAGTCCAAATAATTATAGCAGAAACACCACACCAAGAACATGTGAGTGATATTTCAAATTTCTTGACGTGAAGGTAAATTTTACCTGGTTCTGCCATTCCCCAAATGTTTGTTTCATTATGACAAGAAGAACTTTGCAAAAGTAATTTTTTTTTTCAGTCTTGTGTGCAACACAAAAAGGGGTAAAATCTAGGAGGCCACCTGAAATGTTTTTTCTATCTGGAAGGATCCATTTAAGAGCACCCATGGACCTGGTTATGAACAAGTTTTCTTCTTTGCAAAGGCTGTTGCTTAATTAGCAGATACTGTACCTGGGAGAGGAAGAGGGAAGTAACTTGTTTTGGAAGTCCTGATGCTATTCAAGCATTCAAAGCCAGGCTGGATGGGGCTTTGTGCAATCTGGTGTAGAGGGAAGCATCCCTGCCTACAGCAGGGGGTTTGGAACTGGGTGATCTCAAAGGTCCCTTCCAACCTAAACCTTTCTCTGATTCCTTTGATGATTCTATTTCTCAGCTGCTGGTGTGAGATCTCCAACCTCTCCCCGTTGTCTTTCAGTGCGGCAGATGAAGCTGGTGAAAGGTCTGCAGCCCCTGGAATTCCCTGAGAAGGGAACTGTCACCTTTTCGGTGGAGGTGTCCCATGAGGATGTGGAAGGGACTTGGCAGAAGGACGGCGTGCGGCTGAAGCCTGCACCAAATATCACGATGGGTGTCCAGGGGAAGAAACATTCCTTGACACTTTCTTCTGTGACCCTTGAAGATGCAGGACTCATTTCCTTTAAAGCAGAAGGCATGAATTCATCGGGGAGGCTCACTGTGACAGGTATTGGTTGGTGCAAGGTGTCATTATCTGCTCCTGTCCCAGATGACTTGAACAGCAGAACCAGCTTCCCTTCCAGCTGCAAAGAATGTTATGCACTGGGCCATTGCCACCAGAGTATCCCTCAAATATCAAGAGGATTGTTGGAACGTTATTGTCCCTAGCACAAGTAATGATAATGTGCTCAAAACAATAGTTATTTTGTTGTTAATTACAAGTTCTAGTAAGCATGGAGAGTAGGCACTGCCTTTCATTATTCCTTATGCCTCAGTTAATATAGAGTCCAGGTCCCGTGACCCATTGTGCTGTTCTCTGGGAGATGTAGTCTTCTTCTGTAAGTTGCAGATTCAGTAAAATTATTCCTGCTTTATATGATGTTATGATGTGGAATACTGAAAGCAAAATTACAAAATTATTAAACCATGACACCCTTGTATTTTTCTTTTTTTTTTCTTAAATATTTTCCTTTTTTTTTCTTAAATATTTTCCTTTTTACTATTTAAATGTTATGGGCACATCTTAGGAGATCAATCTGGGGTAATATTTAAAAAAAAAAAAAAAAAAAAAAGGGAGTGTGGTCATCAAATACTATAAAATATATTAGCTGTTACTAGAATGCCACTTATCTTCCCCCCATACGAATCACTGTCATGTTGTATGTGAATTTGTGAGGTGGGTTTTGAAGCTGAAATTAAAAACTTCTTGTATGGCTGTCTTCATAGTGGCTATCCAGACTATCTGTAGAAATAACAGCTATTATGTAGTCAGCTATTCACCAGTTTTAACTGATTATAAATTATGTTTCAGGGTGGAGAACATAGCATAGTGCCTGACACCTGTGTTGATCCTGAGGGCATTCTTGATTCTGTGCATTATGATGTCATGGATATTAAAGAGCAAGCTGAGGCAGCACATAGTTCCATTGTATCCCTGGAGGACCCGAAGGAAGATATTGGCTGGTTTGAAAAGTAGCTGGAGAAAACTAACTTAGAACTGATGGAGACCAAAGAAGAGCTAACAGAGGAAAACACCAAACTACTTAAAACTGAAGAAGAGCTGATGCAGAAGAACAAAGGTGAGTTATGCGATGTGAAAGGTAGAAGACAGAAATAGTTCATTAATCCAAAAGAGAAATAACCAGTTTGAGTAGGAATTAGAGGAGATGTTCTACCTTTGGAACCATAGCCTGTAGATAAGTGATAGTTTGTTCCTTGTGTATATATTCAGGTTCAGCAATTCCACGGGTTTTGGTTATTTCTTTTCTTTTTCCCCCCCTCTCCTTTAAACTGCAACTAGCAGCTTTACGCTTTCGTAAGTATGGGGTTAAATGTCTATATCTTGATTTTTACTTTTATATTGCAATCTCTACTCTTCTTTATGTCTTGTTGATGCAATGCTTTCGTTCCAAGAAATATAGAAAACTTTTGAATCACTCCCAATAAGTGAAGACCACATGCAAATTAATTAATCTGTTCAAAAGCTACCTAAACATTAGAATATCTGGAAAAATTGATTACTTAATAAACTATCTATTGGCTACTTATGTAATACAACCTTTTCTGTGTGTTACAGACTTTGAAATGCAGATGATTAAATTGGATGAGTCTGTTGAGCAACTTAAAGAAGCAACTGAGGTAACTTTATCAAGAAGATGTTGTGTAAAATTGTTTTAATACCAACTTGTGGTAGCTTAAAATGCTATTCCAGTAGGCTCCATTAATAGATTTCTTACCGAGCTTAGCTTAACTGAATTTGCCTTTAATGCATTGTGTAATTCATCTACTTAACACTACATTAGAAACTGATGACTGATTTTTTTTTATTTTTTATTTCCAAGAAAATGAATGCACAAAATGAAAGGATTCGAGAGCTAATGGACATCGTGGTGCAAAAGATGACATTATTACAGAGCTACAAGACTTAAAATCTCATTTAGAAGAAAAAGTAAAAGATTATGTGAGTTTTACACATCTCCGTATCCTTATACAAAAAAAGAAAAACACTAATTCTATGCTTGTAATCAACACATTTTTGGAAAACTGATTTTCTGTATGTAGCTGGTACTCGCTTGAAATTGTAAACAATTCAAATTTATCTGAAGGTAGTTGTTGTTAACACAAACAACAAAAATATCAGTGTGTTCCACTAACTCCTGCCTCACACTCCTACATCAGAGGAAGAGCAACAGTAAAAGTACGTTGAGTAGAGTTGGAAGTACGAGTATGAATGGTCAGGATATCTCCACGTTCTATGCAGTCCATAAAACTTTATCCTGACTAATGTACTGCGAGCTACTGAATATGTGAAGACTAGCTTGATTAAGTATGTGTGCATACCACTTCTGGTGGTTTTGTTCATTTTTTGATGTTTGGTAGCCTGAAGTAGGTCTGAAAACATTTATAGTTAATTCTGTCACTCAGATCTCTAACCTTGTAAGCTTAGCAACTTGACCCTTCTTAGTCTTTGACTGTCTGCATCACTGCAACTTAGTATTTCCATGGTATTAAAGCTGACTGTGATGAGTAGTCATGTCCTCACCTATTACTTCTTCCAAGAACAAGGCTCCAACTCTATCTGTGAGATTGTGTGGCCTGAACACTTCTGAGGCTTTTCTTTTCATAAGCTACTAAAGATGAATAATCAGTCCTTGGCAGTGCCAGCATGGCTTAACAATCGTCATCTTGTAAGTAAGGAAGCTTCACTTGTGGTCAAGGACACAATCTAAAATATGCGTGACAGAGCTGACTAAGCTTTAAGGTTGGATTATATCTGTCACGATGAAAGTGATTTTAGCAGCTTAGCAGAAGTGTGATGTGATGAACTTGTATGAGAGCTGACCATTTGCTCTTTGACCATGTTCGTAATTTTGTTGACTTCTTGGAAACAGGAAATTCTTTGATAAACTGGTAAACTCTTGATTGTGTGCAAGTCTTTTACTCTGTGACCTGCTAGGCTCTTGCTTTCCCTTGTATACTCTACCAAGTATTGCACTTGTCATTATCTGAAGGTGTACTTGTTCTGTCTGCTATTGAGATTTGTAACTGATGTCTATAGAGTCACCGGGTAAATATTTTAGCTGTATGGTTTTGTGTAAATATTTGCCTACAGAAGATTACTGAGACTTAAGTGCTCCTTTTGTTAAGCTTCAATGTAACTGATCTTATATCAATACAGGAAAAGACTACCTACCATTTAACTACCATTAAAGCAGAACCGGCAGAAGAGAACACTAATAAAGGAACTGAAAGCAGCCAATTTTCAGTGCTTTCAGTTAAAGCACTGAAACAAGAGAAAACTGAGTTGGAAGTGGGAAGAAAGCACAGTACTGATGAGGATAAGCCTACTGTGGAAGAGCCACCTCCAAAGAAAGGTACAGTTTCTTCCATCGTTGAACAGGGTGTCTTCCAAAACAATAAATTGCTTCCTATTCCGGATAGGAAGCAAAGGGCTGTGAAGCGCGTACCTTATGGTATAAGGAGAAAAGCCACTGTGTTAAACTGTAAATAGAAGTAACTGTTATGTAAATATCCCTTTTTCAGAAGGTCCTATGCTGTTCATTTTTGAATGCTTAAGAATAAAAGTTTTTTGCACTATTTTTTTCCTTTTTGCTGCTTTTTCCTCATCTGTTGATGCACTTGCAGATTTGGTAATAGTTTTAAAGCAGTTTCTTTAGGATTGTTTCAACTGCTGTTGCTGATCTTCTGAGTAGCATCAGCTGTTCAAGTGCTTTTTTTTGTTTGTTTGTTTTGTTTTTCCTGAAGCAACTATCAAAATTGTTGACGACCTGCTAATTGCTCGCTCATGGGCAATATTTGAGCAAAATGGTTTGGATAAGCTCTGATGCATTTAACTTCACTTCTGGGCACAGCTGAGCATCAGTGTTCCTAGAATTACGGAAGGCATATACAATGTAGAAGGGAAAATCTAAAACTTAGCTGTATTCCCTTCCTTTCTTGTATTCCTCTTGCAAAATATGTGCAAGGGAGAAAGTCAAGGCCTTCTTTGGATGAGATGCTGTTCTTGGATGATTTGTCCCTGCTGCCTTTATTTGGCATAAATATTGAATCCTAATGTGACCACTGAATGGCATCACATATAAGCATCTTACCAGAGACTGAGGGAGGGATGTGGACTCCTCCATACTCCAAATAGTAGTGGGTTTGTTCTAATCATATGACCAAAGCTCTCATTTAAAAATTAATGACAGCAATGCTCCACATAGGAATTAAAATGGGTAGCTGATAGTCACAATGTCATCATGAAGTTTTCTGTTAAGAAGTACTGAGTATTCAATCATGTTAAAATTTTCTTCTATTTGTGAGTATTAATAGCGTCCAATTTCAAAAAACTCTTAATATATATTCTTTAGCTATGTTAAATATACACAGTAGAACAATGAGCACAGGTATGTTGTGCTGGTTCTTTTGTAGAATTAGTTATATAAGTAGCACGAGCAAAAGTGTTTTAGGAGATGCTAGGTTGTCTCAGCTTAAAGTTCAGGGTATTTACACCATTCTCTGAGCTTTTAGGTCTTGTTTCCTATGCTCTGTAATAATGCTTTTTCCCTACTTCCTGTGTAAGGAGCTTCTAGACTGAACATTACACATCTTCTCCCTAGTCTTATTTATCTTGCTTTAGTGCTTGCTTGTTGTTTTCAGCATAAATTGTTTAGATTACTTATAAATCATATTCCCCTCACTAGTGTTGCTGGGAGCAGCAATCAAAACCAAAACCTGGTTTGGGGTGGAATATGCCACTGCTGTTTCTTCAGTATGACTTTTAAATCAGTTGAGGGCTGTATATAAAACTCCTTAGATGAGTTAAGAGGCTGTTTCCATGCAGTACATGTGAATCTGTATGTAATGCAGGCTGCACGTGGGCGCTATAAAATTCTGCATTTCTGTAGTTGTAGTAATAAAAGGACTGTACAAGAATCACCATGGAATATATTGTTGTGGTGACACAATCCCTAGTAAGTCTTGACTTATATTTATTTTTTTTAATACTTAAAGTATGCATATTATGGAATGGACATAACTGGATTCTAAAGCAATGATGAAATACAGCATAAGTTGCTTTTGATAGAAAGAAAATGCATGTGATTTTAGCTAATTGCTCCCCAGTTAAAGAAAAAAACAGCTCCAAGCTAATGGAATATTTATGGAAACTTGAATCTGCAAATTTGTACAACTTTATGAGTGAACTTTATATGCAAAAGAGTAAGTGTGGACAGAAGTAGGAATCCTCATATTTTGTTTAGAGATCAACTGAATAAGAGAGACAGATATCAACACTTAAGTGATCAACTTGTCCAGGGTTTTATCTTTCTTTTGAAAGTAAGAGGACTGTGAGTTGGAATGAAATTTCTTAGAGAACTGTTTATCTACCATTTAGATGTAGATGGAGTGATTCCTGGTTGCCTTATAGGGATTGCTGAGGCACGGAAGATAGAAAGAATATAGCTGTGAATTATCTATCTCGTTCCCATGTTTCTTAAATCTAATTAGATTTTCTACTGGTGTGGAGTGGAAGGTTTGAGTAGTGCCATGGTAAAAGTGTTCTTCCAGACTGAAAACCTTTTGCTGTTAATTCTGTATAGAAATCTGAGGCACCTGATTACGTGTTCAGAGGACTTGAATTCCTTCACTAGTATCAAATACTATGTGATGTGAGGGCATGGCTTGCATATTACGACAGTGTTTCACTTAGAAGTTGCTACTTGGTGTTGTGAACTGCTATGTAATAATGATTTTAATCAATCTGAGCTACATTCCTTTTCCCCTTTTTTTTTTGGTTTGTTTGTTTGTTTGTTTTACAGTAGTTGTAAATGAGAGAAAGAAAAAGAACACTGTAGAGCAAAGGACAATTGAACACATGAAACAAAAGTGCTCCGCGTACCGAAAGGAAGTACTAGCACTGAGGGAAAGAACTGAAATCTTGGAACGTCATTTAGCTGTGCTTGAAGAACAATGCAGAAGAGAAAAAAATAAAAAAGAAGATTTCAGTAAGCAGGTAACAAGCCTGCGTATTGAGCTTTCTTTTTCTGAAGAAACAGCTGATGCCCTCCGTGAACAAATTCTGCAGGGTCAAGCTGACTATCGGGAAATTGCTTCTGAACTGGATGAACAGAAATCTATAAATATGACACTTGAAAACAAAAATGCCCAACTAACTAACAACATAGAAGTTGCCAAAGAATATATAATTGATAAAGTGTCACAAGTAAAAGAAATGCGGACCAAATTAGATGAATTATACAAATGTCACTTAGAGTTTCACGCCATCGGTACTGACTTTGTCAGTGTAAAGGATTCCTCAGACTCTGAAAAAGATGAGACAGGGACATCTCAAATTAGTTCTGCATGCATTCAGTCACAGACTTCTTCCATCTCAGATCTTGTGCAGGACCTCTCCTTTAACTATAGTCTTGAAAGGATTTGGGAAGTATGCAGAAGTATTGTTGATGTTTCCTCACAAAAAAGTCAGCACATCAAAGCACTGCTTCAAGACAATGAAAACCTAAAGGCGGGACTGAATAATGCTGAAAATCATAATCGTCAACTTGTAAGGAAGCTATGTGAGATTACAACTCACACTAGTCAGGAAGATGATCTTGTGAATCAGTTACATGAGCAAATAGAAAAGAAAACTCTGGAGTTTGAAGAAAAGACTGCAGAAGATCAGAGAGTGATTGCACAATTTCAGGAGGAAGTTGCCAACTGTGAGGTAAAAATAAGAGAGCTTGAATATCGCCTGGAGGCTTCCAAAACAATGGAGGACAATGTGTCAAAACTCAATGAATTACTTAAAGAAAAAGAATCTATTATTGTTAATCTGGAGACAGTTACAGCAACTCTGCAGGAGAAGTCTGCAAATGCAGACAAAAAGTTTGAAGAGTTAAGTAGCAAAAAAGCAAATCTGATTCAAGAAGTTATGCAGCTTAAAAACAGCTTGGAGCAGATGAAACACTCTCTTCGGGAAAAGGAAAAGAGTGAAATGGAGAAAGTGCAACGTATAGAATCGTAAGTAACCACTGAGTTAACTTAGAGCCCTTTGAGAATGAACTAGAGTTAAAAATAGTTAATGGGAACATCCCTTTGACTTAATGCATCTGCATGCTTATCAATGGCCAAACTACTACTTTAGGATGCTTTGGTATGCTACTTGAGTTCCAAGGGAAAACAGGAGTGTGCAAGGAAATGAAGAATAATATGGGGATTTCTGGTGGTTTTGTTGTATATCCCTCAGAATAGCATCTGAGTTAAAAATAGTTAATGGGAACATCCCTTTGACTTAATGCATCTGCATGCTTATCAATGGCCAAACTACTACTTTAGGATGCTTTGGTATGCTACTTGAGTTCCAAGGGAAAACAGGAGTGTGCAAGGAAATGAAGAATAATATGGGGATTTCTGGTGGTTTTGTTGTATATCCCTCAGAATAGCATCTGAATAGTTTATTGCTTCAGCATCTGATTATGAGAAGCAAGCTGAAATTCAAAAGTAATTGTTTAAATCTTGTCACTGGTCTAGATAGATTTAAGAGTCTATTTACAAATAGAAACCAACAGGCAGGGCATGGATTAAGCTGTAATTGCTGTTTCCATGAGATGTGTAACAGTAATGTTCTTTGTCTCTTTATTTTTAACATAAGGCTAGAAAATATTCTTTCTGAGAGTTCTGCCCTTGTACTGAATTTGAAAAAAGATTTGCAGAGGAAAGAAGAAGAGTATGCAGATCTAAAAGACAAACATTCTGATGCCAAGAAACAAATTCAGCAAGTACAAAGCGAGGTTTGTAACTCCAAAGCCTAAAACCTAAGTCTTGCGTAAAAACGCTGATAACTGGGAAGAAGAATGCTATTTACTTGAAGAGAAATAGACTAATTTCCAGAGGCTCTTTAATATAAGCATGTATATTTTTTTTCTTCAATTTCAGCTTCAGTGATGTTAATAGTTAAAATTTAATTATTAAACAAGAAGATATCTTAAAACCCATTTTGCAGGTACTTAGTCTGAAAGTTTATTGGGTGTGCTTGGGGTGGAAAATTGAAGCTTAAAAATGAATTCATGTCTTCCTTGGTAACCTTGCACTTGCTGTCATTTTCCTACTCAGCACTTGTTTGTGAATTCCTCTTTATTTAACAAAGAAGTATTTGGCCAGGTTGGATTACAGAAGTCTTTTAATGAACCATGAGCTGTGCTTACATTACAGGTGTCCACGATGCGTTCTGTGGAGGAATCCCTCAGGATCAAGACGTATGAACTTGAAAGGGTTATTAACTATTTTAAGGATGAGCTGGATTATAAAGACTATACTATCCAACAACTTAAGCAGGTATTTTACTTGCTCTTATTTTTTATTAAATGAATGATGCAGGTTTTCCAAGCAACAGGAAAAAGGTCAAAAAAAAAAAAAAATTGGAGCAAAATGAAAGTGGCCAACTGAAATTAGTGGTAGACCATGAAAGATATTCAAATAATTAGTCACTACAGAGCACTGGCAGATTGCTTTAAATACAATAATCTGCATAGTAAATACATATGTAATACATGCATATAACCTGATCATGTTGAGTGACATCATGATATGTTAATTGAAATGTCTTACACAAACTCTTTTTATCAGCTTGAGTCCTTATTTATGCTATTTGAAAAACTTATTAATTCTAGGCTGTCTTAAAGATTCTGCTTGTTTTTACTGTGTATGCTTTTCTTTCAGCATGAATTATAGGAGCTGGTGGAAACTGAGTGGATGGAAGATATCTCCAAAGACTATGACCAACTATGTGACGGTCAGCCATTATTTGTGTGTGTGTGTGTGTGTGGAATATCCGTGTAAATGTTGTCACATTGCTAATGACTTTGAGTCTTCTGTGTTTCGATTTTAAAACATGTCTGCATATATTTGTATGTAAATATTTCAATGGAGATGCTCTATTTCTTTTAAAAGAGCTTTTGGTCATGGGAGAATCTTGATTTGAGAATAATGGGAGCTAGTAGGGAGTTCATCTGTAAATTTTCAAACCTTCAGATCTGTGTGAAAGGGATAGAACAATTGAAGTTATGTGGATGGCATTAGAAGAACAAGAGGTAACGCAGCTTGAACAAGATGAAATGCTTCAAGCTCAGTTAGAAGAGAACCAAAAATTAGCTTCAGGTAATCTTTCCAGGGAAAGGGAGCAGGGATGCAAAAGGGGTTTAGACGTACTGTGATAGCCACTTCCGTTTTCATGTGACTGTTACTTAGGCATTAACGTTCCATAGTAAACAACAAATCTCTTGTAGTTAAAGGCTTCTGTTATTTCTTTATGTCTGTAGCAGATAAAACCGAAGCGGCTTTAGTAAAAAGTCATTGGTGTGGTATTTCAAATATATATTTGAAATGATATGCTATCTAACCTCATTTTGTGTATTGAGTAGAACTGATTGCATGGAAACACAAATACAGTGAACTGGAATACCAGAGCAATGGTGACTGGCAGCAAAAGAACAACGAAAGTGATGAGGCAAATTTGAATGAAAACAGTACAGAATTAATAAAGCTGCAAAAAGAGCTGGAGGTAACTTAACTTCAAAGTTGTAACTTGATAAACTGTTATATTGATTACAGAAACTTCCTGTAAAAGCTGCAGTGCAACATGCAATAGGGACCAGGTGCAGCTTTTTTGTGGTACGTTAAGAATGGCATCACTGATGCCCCCATAGTATAGGAAGTGTAGCCTTCCCTACATTATGCTGCCATGAGCAGTGCTTCTTTTGCTGGCCTCTGAACAGTTAGTTGTCTTATCCCATCTGATGTTATTTTTTGTTGTTGTTTGTTTGTTTTTTTAAATAAAAGTAATGGGCTGGCAGTGGGAGTTTTCTAAGTGAGTATACAATAGGTTACATCCACTCTGTTAGTGGAATGGTTCTGAGCTTCTTTCCTCCTTCACCTTGAGTAAGCTTATTCATGATATTTTTTTTTAATGCGCAGAGCCAATTCCCTTTTTCAAGAAGAGGGGAAAGTTGAACATTCATTGATTCATTCTATACCACGTCAATGTCCTATAAGCAGAGTATACTTATACAATTGTTGTTTGCAAGAAAGGAATACTAACTCAAAGCAAATTGTAACTTACGGTGTATTTGTCAAAACTGTTTTCTGTTAGTTGCTTGGGCAACTAATATAAGCTATCGAAATCATCATCTAACTTTATCACCAGGAAGCCTTTTTTGTTGGGCTGCGGGTCTACTAATTTTCCTTGGTTAAAAGACTTTTATTTTTTCCAAGCAGTTTCTCAGGTGCTCTGTCCTATATATGAGAATGTCTGCCAGTAGGTTTGATAGGAAAGGAGACTACTCCTACAGTGTAAACTGTGTTGCTTTTCTTTGTCTTTCAACCCTGAAGGAGCTGCAAGTTTTTCTACAACTGCTGCAAGGCAGCGTAAAGTGTTAGAAGTTTTTAAGTTAGAAGAGTTTTTCTTATACTGACTTTTGGTGTAAGTTCTGTAAAGCTTGTGTGAACATTTATAAGGAAAAGAGATGTTTTATGGAGGCTCTGCAGTCTGAATAAGAAATACTGGAAATGATTATTTTTTAATGGAAAAGAACTAATGATTATCCAATACCTGCCTTTGGGAATATTCTGTAGTAAAAACTGCTAATGTTTCTGTTATCTTGCAGAAACAAGTCTATTTAATGATGACCTGGCTTTTAAGACTTTTATTCCTTAATGACTCACTATTTCATTTTTGGTTTCTTTGAAATAGGAAAGTGAGACTAAGTATCAAACTGATAGAAAAAAGTGGCTGGAGGAGAAAGAAGAGCTCCTAAATCAGTTAAAAGAAGCTGAGAATCTTCGCAACAAAGAAATGAAACAATTTGCTGAGGACCGACAACATATATCATAGATCATACATTTACTAAGACTGTAAAACGGTGCTAACTACCGAAGTGTTAGAACAGTTCAGTGTGTAGTAGGTGATGTTCACTGTTCATCTGTTCTTCTTTTAGGAAAGACTTGTTGCCCAGCTGGAGGAAAAGGACCGTAATCTTCAAAAGTGGCGTGAGGAGAGAGATCAGTTAGTAGAAGCTTCGGAAAAACAGCTCAAAACTTTGGCTTCTAATGTCATACAAAAAGAGACAGAAATAGCAGAACTGAGACAATCTGCCTTAAAGGATTCAAGCAAGGTCAGCTCTCCTTTCCTCCTTCCTGATTAGCTACCCATAAATTCTGTAAGACTCCTGTACCTGATCTTTGTATTCTGGGTGTGGTTCTGTTCTTGAACACTGTCGTATTGACATCATGTGCAACTAACCAAAAAAAGCACCAGCTTTTATTTTTGTTCTTCAGAAACAGAATTTCTGTTAATTACTAAAATTTCAATTTTTTCAGTAGTTCAGATAAGCAGATGTCAGTTTGATGCTTATGATCCTACAATCAGACTGGACATCTGTAGCTTTTTCTGATAATTCACAGCATTTCCGGATCCCAAGCTAGGCTCAATACTCAGACAGTAGTTCTGTCTCAGGTTTCTTACTTTCTTTGCTTTCTCTGAGGTAGTATCTACAATGGCTTGAAAAGACAGAAGGGGACGTGGAGAGAGATTAAGGGAAGCATCAAAAAGCAGAGGGGGGATGATCTCTGGAAGTTGCATTTCTTATTTCAACATCCAGCTTTTAATCAGGATAGCCAATCTAAGCCGTAGCATAGAATTTCAGAAGCTAAACAGAAGACTAAATGAGTTGTGCTGTTTTGAGAATGTTTGGATTCACTTTCTCTGAGAAGAAAGATGTTCTCATAGCAAAACTTCCCCTACAACTGCCGACTTTCTCACAGTACCGAGGATTTGGGAACAAATAAAAGCTCGGGTTATTATATCTTAAGGGAGATGAAGGCTGAAGCACATAAGTAAAATAGAAGAATCAAAATATATTGTATTACAACTTACTACATATTCAGTGATGAGTACTTGTTGGTTCTTTTTGTCTTCCACTCAAACATGAGCTCTCATCTTCTCAAAAATATTTTATTTACTAGAACACCATCTCTCTGTGTACATTATGGAACTTTTCCATGCAGTTTTCCATGTATTCGTATGTGGATGCTGAAGATTAGGCAGAGGTTTAGCCCTTGGTGTTCTAACATAGCAGCTGTGAGCGTGCAGAGTATGGGGGGAATGGATGACAAAACAACCAGCGTTACAGATTTTGTCCCTAAATAATGTCTCGCTTTCTCTCTTTTGGAGGCAGAATACTGCCTGAGACTGTTAGTGAGACCCAGTAGGGTGTATCTGAAGATCACACAATGAATAGATGTTACTACCTTCCCACACTTGTGCTGTGTTTCAGCTTACGTGTTCATGTGGCGTCTGAGCTTGAGGTTTTACACTGTATCTTTAGAAAACTCGAGATATTTTGGAGGTCTAATGCATAGCCTAATCTTTACTCCTTTTAAATATTTACAGCCTAGGAAACAACAAAGCAAAACTAAAACTGGAGAAAGTATTCCATTAAGATGCAAAGCTGAAGACAATTATTTGTCACCTCCATGTACTAGGAGCCTCACTTCATTAAATGAATCTGAGGTTAGTATGAAACTTCAGGTCTGAAAATGTTGTGATTGTATTGCTTTTGATAAGGAATGAGTAGGAAAAGATCTCATGTTCTCTAAACAATTCCCAAGTTTTAATTTATTTATCCCTTTCAAGGTGATCAGATCACCTGTTTTTATAGCCTTTGATAGGAATAAAAGCTGTTGAAACAATTGTGTGATGAATTTTTTTCAGGTGCTGTTGAAAACTCTCCTCATGTTAATACTTATGAAGTGGCTCATGATTAGATAAGTTACTTGGAAAAAATTCATGGAGCCACTGAAACGGGCACAGCAAAATGAACTTATTTTCTTCCTCTGCAGGATTTCTGGACATTGTTTTGTTACCAGATGATGTTAATCATTCCTATATAAGTTTTTAATTGCTAACTTTCATAAAATGGCAGTTACATATATTTTAAAAACAAAGTATTTATTAACCAACTTAATTCTTGGAAATACAGTGGGTGGTGATACTCCATTCAGATTCTTAGCAGAGCCTGATAAAGTGGCTCTGACTACTTTTTGTCTTTCTACAATCTTTGGTAACTTTTTGAGAGGAAGAAGACTCCCCTCAGGGGGTCGGAGCAGTGTAAGTAGTAAAAGCTGCTAGTCTGTTTTTGGGACACTGGAGTTTGCTAGTTACTAGCAGCAGTAGAAGCAGCCATCTACCATTTTCTGATGTCCCCAGCAGCCTGTCTTCCATGTGTTCAACCAGCATCTGAACTCATTTTTGATATGCTAGCTGAATTCCTGCCATAGAGAAGGAGGAGTCCAGGTGATCTCAGTTCTGACTTTGTTGTTCCTGTTGAGAAAAACAGGATTGGGTGGATTGTGGACAGTAAGTGCTGCTGGGGAAATGCATACTGACATTTCCCTGTCACTTAGCTGTGCATTTGCTGCCATTTGACCATGAGCAGGTACATGATAGCCTTCAGCTTAAGTACGGTGTCATTGCTTGAATGTCTGTATTCTCTCCAGGGAAAAGATAGCAATGGAGTTCTTTAATGACTTGTACTGGGCTTGCACCTTGCCAGCTGGACCTTACTTATGTAAATAACATCTCTAGTGTAGAAGAGGAAGGGCAAATTCTATAAGATTAAGCTGGAAGTTAATCGAACACTTGAATCAAATGCTCCTGTTCCTGCCCAGTTCTGACGCAGCAGAGTTGAGATGAAGAAAATCGTGTCAGTTCTACCACCATTCTCTATTAAAAAAAAGTGTAGTTGTCTGTGCCCTTGAGAAAAAATGACTTGTAAAGTATCAGGCTCAGTTTAACATGGAGAACTTTTTTTGTGATCATAGATTGGAAATAATTTTAAATGTAACAAGTTCTAGGAGAGAAGGGTAAAACTCTGCTGTAACTGAAACAGACTCCTTGTGTTACAAGTGTTCTTACAGCAGGAAAATTGAATGCTTACATATCCTTTTCCAGATGCTTTATAGCTTTTTAATCTCACGGCTACCTTAACACTTGCACTTAAAATTCTTCTGTGCTATCAGGAGCATTTGGGAACTGTCCTCGACTCTTCTGGAGTGTCCGCAGAAAATGGCAAAACTAGTCGGTTCCCAAAACCGGAGCTGGAAATCCCACTGACACCTCTGCAACCTGATAAGATGGAGATAAAGCAGCACGGCAGCATGATACCTTTAGGAGTGAAAATGCCTAAGGCAAAAAAGAAAAGAAGTGATGACATGGATGAGGTATGACCTAGACCCAACAGAAAACAAAATATCTGATGCCTTTTTACCATTCTCATTTAAGCATTAAAAAAATGCTATTTCTATCTCAGTAAAGTAGTTGAATAATTTAATCAATGAACTGCTTTAATGAACAAAACTAATAGCCAAGCTCAGTGATAATGGTTTAAGAGAAGGGAATTTCTCTTAACTCCATTGTGTATTTTCTTTGAAACCTGTAGACATAAATCAGCTTTTTAGACATCATGAGATGTCTAATACTGATATCTTAATGTCCTGTTTTTATAATTGAATGCTTATTTATTATTTGATTTACAGTGGAATAGTTACCACTAGCAGATACTTCCCTACTATTAGCAAAAGTGTTTAAAGTGTTCACTTTTGTGACATCAGTTGTTCTTTCCAAAAGAATCATGGCTGAAACTTGTCTTATTTTCCCAGGATTTTGTGAAAAGTGAGAACACGAAAAATACAAAATCTGTCATGGCTTTTAATTCACCCTCTGCAAGTGACGAGAAAATGGTTGTTTTTTGTTGTAGTTTTGAAGCTAGCTTGGGACTTCCTGTAATTGTGTGGTCACACGAAAGAAGCAGTGTCTTATCCTTATGTGTATACCTGAATGGGAATCTTACATGCTTATGAGCTCTTCCTATTAAATTCCATAAGCTAACCAAAGGGCAAGTCAGTCTGTCCCCAGAGCGTGTAATGGCTGTACTGTGTAATGATTTGGAGGGAAGGATATTGCACACTGAATAGTTGGGAAGAGAAGCTTTAGTGTATTATCGTGTGCTTTTGTAAGTGAAGCCCTTGTATTAAACTAAGGTTCATATCATTAATATGCATGGCAGTTATTAAAAACAGATGTTCACATGTGATAGCAGTATCCTTGGCATGGTCAGAGTATGAGTAGTAGATTTTTCCCATCTGTTGTCTTCTGTTTTGTATGTTTGTTTGTTTTATGTAATTAGAACAGCTTATGTAAGAAACAACTCCACAGCTTGGGAGCTACTTTTAAAGAAACTACTGCCTTATTAAGAAACTTTAAGAAACGTATGCCTTGAAATAGCTGAGATTTTGACAACTCCCTAAAGGGTATAAAATTGTCTACATTACTTGCCGTTGTGGTATCATCAGCATAATGAACAGAGGTGTCAGTAGTAAAGCTCAAAATGTCAACTTAAAATAACGTTGAACTAAAATGAAGTTTAAACAATGCTCTTGTTTCACATGTTCACATCTCTGTTGAACAGAAATCCGGAAAAGACTACTTCCTGAGAAAGCGAGTACATGCTTCAAGACTGACTAAAAAGAAGGATGAAACACTGCAAAAAGTTGGAGATTTTATTCAAAGCTCTCCTTCTATTATACACTCTAAAGGTTGGTGTAGAATAAGTTTTATTCCATGTTTTCTAGACATTGTAGAATGGCTTGTTTCTGCTGTAGGCTATTAATGTATGTGTTCTTAGACTTGTCTGCCATGTTAAGTTGTCCTTTGATTTATGAAGTAAATGCATTCATTCGTCTCTTCAGAGATTCATTATTACATTTGTGAAAACCTACAAGTATACAGAGAAAGTTGGTTCTGTCTTGTGCTTCTGTCAGCACGAAAGTTAGGCCTGTTGTTTAACTCCTGCTGAAGTTTCTGACTTCCAGCGACTTCTGAGCCATGATTGTCTTTCATACTCCATTTTAATGCGTGCTTTAAGCTGCCGTACCTGAAGCTATAAACTGTTTCAGCTATAGAAGCAATAAAGAACCTCGATGAACAAATACAATTTCTGAGTATTTTCACTTAAATTTTACGTGTCATTTATAAACCAAGTTTGTTACGAAGCATTTTTTGCATTCAGTGATTTAAAGACTCACAAAACCAGTAAGTTGATTGGTTTATGTATCAAAACAAATTTCTTCTAGCCAAGAAGCTGATGTCAGCAGTAAGTTCTCCTAAATCAAACGAACCTGAAAGTCTCGAAGAAGGAGAGACCAAGCCAAAACGATCCAAAAGGAAGCTGTATTCCACTGTCGTTTCTGGCCCTCTAGATATACCTGCTTCTTCGGTAAGCGATTATACTGTAGTCTTGGCTTAAAATAAACTACTAAGAGTCCAAACAGACTGGAGGTTTCATCTATTTGCAGGAGGAGGTTGAAAGTACTGAGGTATTTCTTTATTCTGCCAAGTCATTCTTGTTGGTCTTCCTGCTGTTCTGTTTTAGTTTGTCCTCAAAGATCTCTGTGTTTGGCTGGCTTACAGTTTACTAAGTAGGTGATGTAGCAATCACGGAGATGTCTTCTAATTTGGAATCATAGATAATTTCAGTGTGTCGGAGTGGGATTATTCTACTACACGCTTTTCTAGAGCACAACTTAGACAGCTTTTTAGGTATGCTTAAACCATGATCTCCTGTCTAAGCCAACTTGCAAAGGATCTGATGTGCCAGTTTCATGACTCTGTCGGCAGCTATTGTGCTAAGAACATTCTTGCTCTGTTGGAACTGCATCTTTTAATTATATTAGAGTCCTTTTTGTGTTCAGCATAGTGATCATTTGCCCATACTGTAATATCCCTCTGAATTTTTTGATGATTTGACGAATGATAGGGGCAGAAAAAATGTTATTTTTTTTTGTTAGAGGATGAAGAAGATGAGACAATTTCTTCTCTCACTGTAGTTCTGAGAACATGGAACTGAACCGAGAACTGAAATTCTGGCCAAGTCATAGCTGCAGGGATTGAGGCTAAAAATGTTTTCTGAACGCTTCATGTTTCACAAAACAAGTATTATAATACTCTTTTGAAAACAAGTATTTCAAAATGAAAGCTGCCTTCAGGCTTTCCTCAGATGTGTGTGCTTTTTTAAGATAAACAGGATTTTGTACATTCTCCATATTTGTTCCTTGTGATTAAGCTGCATTAAAATGATCTCGGTATCCCATAGTTTTCTGAATAAAATATAATAAGCAAATGCCATTCTGAAATCCATTTAGGGGAAGAAATATGTTTGCGTGGGTCAAGAAGAGCTTGTCAGTCTTGTGCGAAAAGATGAGTAACTTTTGAAATGTTTTCTTCAGGAATCTGAGGAACAAAAGAAGGAAAGTGATCATCTGATCATCAAGCGACGGCTGAGATCCAGAACAGCTAAAAAACCTTGAAGAAGCATGTTTGTTCCCCTTTCTCAGGACATACTTTTATCGTATTATTAAAACTGGTTGTTAATAAACAGTAACAGTTAATGCGTTGTGTTCTTAAACTTGTATATAGGTGTACAGTGTCTCTGACAGTTTCAAACTGACTCCATTGAGGCTGAAATAAATACAAGCTTTCTTAAACTGTGTTTGGATTTTATTGTGGTTAAGGGTTTATTTATTTTTGTCTTGCCTCCCCTGTATAGGAACAGTATCTCTAGGACTGATTGCTATTTACCCATTGTGCAGTAATAACTGTACTTGTTCAGGATGGCCTGGCTTGCTTTTTTCACGTGACTGGTGTACTTAGCAGAACTCTGGCAGAGAGAAGAGCATGAATACACATTAATATTTATGTATACTTAATTTTTGGGCCTTTCTAAAGAATTTTCTTTGGAGAGAAGATGGTGCCAATTCCTCAGTGTGGAAGAAAGGTGCTTTCCCTCACTTGTGCAAATTCAGCTTTAAATTAATAAACTTAGAAAAATAAACCCAATACATTTGGGGGGAATTCTAATATCCCAAATACTGTTCTCCCCCTCAGTGAGCTTCGAACCTTTAGATGCTGTTGGATGAATTAGCTGAAAGGTTCTCAGCTGGCAGTATGTCCTTGTGTTGTCTCCAAGTCCAATAGTTCCTATAGATTCAATTGCTCAGGAGGTAAAAACATGGATGAAAGCCGACTTGGGTGAATATTTGAGAGTTTGATGGGAGTGAATTGCCTTAAAAGCAGCTGGTGATAGAACAATATACTGATTGTATTTAAAAAAACCCACAATCGTACTATTTGTTGCTGTGCCGATAAGCTTTCTCCTTGCTTGTAGGCTTGTGAGATCCAGGTTTGCAGAAAACAATCTGTGAAAAATCATGGGAATCATGTGGTTTTATGCTCAGCAATCTCATTAAAAACTTGAACTGACTTTTAGAAGCTTTTCTCCATGGTGTTAGCTGGACAAATCTGCATGTGGATGTCAACATGGAGGCTTTTATTGACCTGGAGTAGAAAACAGCATTCGTACCTACCAGGTGAGATGGGCAGCTACTGCACAGGTACACAGAAGAAACTGATGGAAGCATAAGTACTTGAAATCACCCTCCCTCCTATTGATTGACCTATGTATGTGAATGCCGTGCATGAATGCCTCATAGCCAGATGTCAAAATGGAACAATGCTGCCTGAAGTGGTTGGTGACAATATGGAAGACGGTTCTGATTAGCTGCAGTTTGCAAATTACTTGCAAATATTTCATATCCAGAAGACTGCAATTTATCAGCCATGCGATATTGGAGGCAAAGTCATTGCAGGGGATGGGAGTGATCTACTTGTTCCAGAAGCTGTTAATAGAGCTCTCGTTGCTACTGGGTACATCATGATATACACTTAATTACACTACTTTTCAAATGGTATTTTTATTATGAGAACAGCCTCATTGCTGCCTGCTGCTGCATGGGAAAAGTAGTTGCACACTTGGTATAATTATATGTGGTTCTCTGCTGCAAAACTGACCTTTTACAAAATGTCACATGTGGTGTTTGGTGAGTCTCAGGCTTGCCTAATTTCTGTGCATTTTCGTAAGGCACAGCAAGTGCAGAAAACAGGTTGCTTTGTTTAGGGAAAAGAAAAACCAACCACAAATGTTTAGCTGACTTGCGGAATCAAACTCTATAATCCAGAGATGGGTTGTAAAGCAGGTATGTTTATTCCAGCGTTGCGCAGCGCCGGGTGCAAGGGGGATAGCTCCTCCAAACCTGCACACCGACTTGTAAAGCCGTGATACAGAAAGCAGGCAGAAGAAACATCCTTCAAATCCAGAAGGTAAACTCCACCTATTCATTCCTTAACTGGGTTAATAAAGTGCATGGATTTGCCACCACTGAGTGTATGCATTCAACAATTCTATTACTTGCCTTCAAGTGTTGTACCAAACTACAGCACTTGCTATCAAAAATTTTTGCAAAATTGGAGTCCAAACTCCAGAAAGTCTTCTATCCTTCTACAGTTATGTATCCTTATAGGGTACCACTTTACCCTGACTGGGCAATCTCTTGCTTTTAACTTCTATTCAGGGCTTCATGTTTGGCCCTGATGCCCACACCCCTAAGTGCATCATGTTTGATATTGCTGTGACTCCTGGGGTACAACATTGTTTTTCCCCATTTGTGCTAATGTCAGACTTACAGTTTTTAAACAGTCAATATTGTTGGACCCTTAGCTCCAGTTTTATTAAATTTCTTGCCAGAGCAACCTGGCAGGTACAAGAATTTCTGTATTCCTACTTAGTTTATATTTAATTAATTCAAAAAAAACCGTAAACCTTTTCTTGTTGGGCAGTAGCTTCTATTACTGTTACAAAACCATCTATGAGTAGTAAGAAGCACCCATATCCACCAGAAAATAAATCTCTTTATCCTGCTTCCCTAGATGCAATTTCCCGTTGCAGTTTGCACACTGCTTTCCTTTCAGTGGGGCGGAGCCCTCCCTGGGCACTTCAAGCCCCCACTCCCCCCACCTCTCCCTGAGGGGATCTCTGGGTCCTACGGCCCTATTCTGGCACCACAACAGTAACAGCTGTTATTATCACCAATTCCCTTACTATCTGTTTGTCAATCAGTTTTGTTTTCTTTTCGTATCGTTCACCTCTTTTCAGTCCTGACATCCCTGTTATACCTTGCCAGTCCTTACTCCTCCAGCCTGTGTCTGTCCCAAACTTTCTCACTTTCCAAACTCTCATCATTACAAAAACTACTAACATCCTATTTCAGTTTCACCTCCTTCTCTCCAGGTGTCCAGTGCTAACACTGGGATTTCAGGTTTCCTACATCTCTGCACATGAAGGCTATTCTCACTTCCATTGCCCCCTCCTCCCCACCTCCCCCCTTTGCTGCTTACAGCAACAGTCTCTGTACCCGGCTCTCTCTCACTCCAAGAGTTCTTGCAAGGGGGGGGGGAAACAATACAGGGGTTGCTCTCATACCAGCACACATAAACTCACTTTCTCTTTAACCCTTTTTCCTTTGTACACAATTTCATTATTTGTACCTTCAGTTACACTTTGACACACCCTCAATTATACTTTCTGTATACCAATAGCAATTACACTTTCTTATACCATCAAAGCAGTTTGTCCCATTCCCTTCAAAACCCACAGATCAAACAGTACAATTTTTCAGTTTCCACAAACACCCTTAATACCATATAACTTTCCCTTAGCAATCCATATCATTCAGTTCCTTGGGCTGTTCCACCCTTATCTTTATGGCCTTATTTCATGTTTTTCTTGATTCCCAGTTTCATCTTTATCCCCTAGTTTTAATACAGTATTCTCAAAAAGTGGTACTGTCATCCCGGTTCTCTCTACCCCTGTTATCTTTAAGGCCTCATTTGTTAATTTGAGTCCTGACACCTTACGGGCCAGTGATGAACGAGCTGTCCCAGTATCAACTAAAACCACAACTTCTTCCCCCTCAGGTCCCACTTTTATATTTACCAGGGGGTCCTGATGGGACCAAAGTTTTGAAAGCCCCAGAAATTGATCTAATTGTTCTGCTACTCTTATAGAATCTTCAATTAAAGATTTCATTTCCTTCTTAAAATTTCTAATTTCTCCACTAGTGAGTGGGGAGTTTACATAGCATATTTGTCCTTGTCCCAGTGGGACCTCCCATAAGGGGTACACTGAGGTGCTGGTACAGCTAGTGTCTGGGAAAGGAGAAATTTTTATGTCCCTTTTACATTGTTTTAATTCTCTCCTGAGCCCAGCATGCCCCTCTTTTCTGTGAAATGTCCCTGTGTGCTTTACCATTTCCTCTTACTGGGGCAGTGCCTGTCTCCCTTTGTGCTACATTGGGGTTATATGGGGGGGAGATTCTCAGGAGGGTCCCATTGATTAGTTCCTTTTTCTAATTCCTCTCCTTCCTGGTCCGGGCCTTTTTCTTTTTACTAATAACAGGCTGATTTCTTGTATCCAACAGGCAGCATATTCTGATTCCTCCTTTGAAAAGGGGTTTTGTTCTTTACATATAAATTCGAGATCTGAGAAACCCAACCTTCACCAGATCTGTATTTTGGCCAAATACTGATTTTCCCTGTAGTGGATCTCTAGGCCATATCTAACACAATATTAAACATCTTTTCCCTATCCTTTTTCCTGGTTTTGGGATCATTTTAACCCGTCCTCCAACTTATATACTAACCACCAATGATTACATTATTTGATGAGGGTGTTCTTGCTTAGAGTCCCTCCCGGTTCCCCAGCAATATCCCTCTGATATGCCAATATACATCCTAAGAGATTTTCTTAGGTATCTCTTTCCCTTATGTTCCTACACACACGAGGAGGGGGAGCAATGGTTCAAAAACAAATTTTGTAAAGTTAACATGTTAAAGCGGAGGTAACACAACCCTATTGTTTCTCTAATCTGGATCATTATCACATTTAAACCGCGGTATTTTCTACAACAAAAGCAACAGGGTCTCGGTACTAATTGTGGTTTGCCTTTTGTGGGCTTTTACCCCGCAGGGTCATCTGCTTCTGTCTTTAGTGAAAGGACTCTCCCTCAGCAATCCCAGACCCTGGAGGTTGATGAGAAAGTCCGGGGAATGGGAGATTTCCCTTTAGTCGGGGAAGAGGTGGTCTGTGAGTGCCTAGGAAACATTAAGGTCCATAAATCCATGGGACCTGATGGGGTGCATCCGCGGGTGCTGAGAGAGCTGGCGGAGGTCGTTGCTGAGCCGCTCTCTGTAATCTATCAGAGGTCTTGGAGAACTGGGGAGGTGCCTGAAGACTGGAGGACGGCCAGTGTCAGTCCAGTCTTCAAAAAGGGCAAGAAGGAAGACCCGGGTAATTATAGGCCGGTCAGCCTCACCTCTGTCCCAGGGAAGGTGATGGAACAGCTTGTTCTGGATGCCATCTCCAGACAACTGGGTGATAAGGAGGTTATCAGCAGTCCTCAGCATGGGTTCACCAAGGGGAGGTCATGCTCGACCAACCTGGTGGCCTTTTATGAAGATGTCACTAGCTGGGTGGACAGGGGGCGGGGCGGTAGATGTAGTCTACCTTGATTTCAGTAAGGCTTTTGATACTGTCCCCCATTACATCCTTATAACAAAGCTGAGGAAGTATGGGATAGATGAGTGGACGGTGAAGTGGGTCGAGAATTGGCTGACTGGCAGAGTGCAGAGGGTTGTCGTTGGCGGTGCGGTGTCTGGCTGGAGGCCTGTAACTAGCGGCGTCCCCCAGGGGTCTGTGCTGGGTCCGGTCTTGTTCAACATCTTCATCAACGACCTTGATGAGGGGATAGTGACCACCCTCAGCAA
Source organism: Coturnix japonica (assembly GCF_054131305.1). Taxonomy (NCBI): domain Eukaryota; kingdom Metazoa; phylum Chordata; class Aves; order Galliformes; family Phasianidae; genus Coturnix; species Coturnix japonica. The sequence goes on from NW_028188972.1 coordinate 746,441, forward strand.
GTTTGCTGATGACACGAAGTTGTGAGGATTGGCTGACACACCTGAAGGCTGTGCTGCCATTCAGCGAGACCTGGACAGGCTGGAGAGCTGGGCAGTAAGAAACCGGATGAGGTTTAACAAAAGCAAGTGTAGAGTCTTGCACCTGGCTAGAAATAATTGCATGCACCAGTACAGGCTGGGGGAAGAGCTGCTGGAGAGGAGCTCTGCAGAGAGGGACCTGAGCGTCCTGGTGGACGACAGATTGACCATGAGCCAGCAGTGTGCCCTTGTAGCCAAAAAAGCCAATGGCATCCTGGGGTGCATTAAAAAGAGCGTGTCCAGCAGGTCAAAGGAGGTGATCCTCCCCCTCTACTCTGCCCTGGTGAGGCCTCATCTGGAATATTGTGTCCAGTTCTGGGCTCCCCAGTACAAAAAAGACAGGGATCTCTTGGAAAGAGTCCAGCGGAGGGCCACTAAGATGGTGAAGGGCCTGGAGCATCTCCCCTATGAGGAGAGACTTAGGGAACTGGGTCTGTTTAGCCTTGAAAAAAGAAGGCTGAGAGGGGACTTGATCCAGGTCTATAAATATTTGAGGTGTGGGAGCCATAGTGGTGAGGCTGGTCTCTTTTCAGTAGTGCGTGGGGATAGGACTAGGGGTAATGGGATGAAAGTACAGCATAGGAAGTTCCACACGAATGTGTACAAGAACTTCTTTACAGTGAGGGTGACGGAGCACTGGAACAGGCTGCCCAGGGAGGTGGTGGAGTCTCCTTCTCTGGAGATATTTAAGACCCGCCTGGATGCCGAGCTGTGCAACGTGGTGTAGGGAGCCTGCTTTGGCAGGGGGGTTGGACTCGATGATCTCTAGAGGTCCCTTCCAACCCCTACAATTCTGTGATTCTGTGATTCTGTGATTCTGTGATTCTGTGAAGTCACCTCACCACCCAGGCAGGACCGCTGAAATCAGTGGGGTGCACCTCTCCTGTCCAGGAACCCGAAAGAGGTGATAATAATCCCAGGCCAGCAATTGTAGTATTGATATGATGATTTTATTCAAAGTCTTTGTTAAACAAAGAGGGAAGGAAGGGAGGGGTGCGCTGGGGGGGGGAATGGGAGGGGTGGAGGAGGGTTGATGTCAGACTGTGAAATCAATTTTTTTAATCTTAATTCTGCTCCAGAAACAACATCTGATTCCCATGCTCTCTGCTTGGTATTTTGTCTTTTGATGCAAACACGTAAGCCCCATTGGTGCCTGGTTCAGCAGTTCAGCTTCCTTTGCGCCCTTTGCCTGGTTGTAGGGAAGGTGGCAGGCTCTGATTCAATGAGGGTGTTGTATGGACACAGTATTTATCGCCATGTATCCAAAGGTGCAACAGTTTCTGGAAACCCAGGTGGGATCCTATAGGTGATGGTTCTCTCGCCACCAAGCATCCAGTTGCCAGCAGTGGGTGAGTTCACTGGGACTTTGGGGATGGGAGGTGCCAACTAGCAAGCCTTCAATATCTGCTACTAAAATCAGACTTGGAAGCACGTTACACGTGGGAAATACACTTGGTGCAGGAAAGGGGATTTCCTTAGCCATCAAAAAAAGATGAAACTGCAGATCTATCAACAAAAATGTAAGCACGTGACACTTGACTTGGCGGGTCTGTGGGAAGGTCAGCTTCTCCGTGTTTGTATTTCAGCCATCATCCTCCACACTGGAGAGGATTTATCCGCTTGGCTTGCTTAATTGCAGCACGTTTCACACGCGTGGATAACCTGTGCATATTGCGTCACTACCTCTGTGGCCTGAGGTGGTGCACCAGGCTGGAAATAATGCCTTCTTGGGGTTGTTGAAGCTCTGCAAAAGTTTGCCAAGCAAAGTTGTGGATGCTCCATCCCTGGAGGTGTTCAAGGCCAGGCTGGATGGAGCTCTGGGCAGCAAGACTCTGTGGGTGGCATCTCTGCCCGAGGCAGTGGGGCTGGGGTTCTGAGTTCTTCACTGTCCCTTGCAAGCCAAGCCATTCTATGATTCTGCATTTCTATGATGTAAGCACCAGCCCCACACAGCCCTGGTGCAGTGCATCACAAGAGCAGCAGCCTGCGGGGAGCCGCCACCCGGAATCACAGAGATGTGAGGTCACAATGCCCCATCCTATGACTGTGCTGAGCTCCGTCATGAGCTCACAAGGCCTGGCCGCAGGCTTGGCTCAGTGCGACACTCACTGTGGCTGCAGCGGTGGTGTTGGAAGCGTGGTGCAAGTGTGGGGGCGGCCATGGACCCTGCCCGCCTTGTCCTCTTCCTCCTATTGGTGGCCATGAGTTTTCAGGAGAGCTGTGCTGCTCCGTGGCGAGCACGGGGAGCAGGTGAGTGGGTAGAGATGGGACCCAAACTGAGCAGCGCTGGGAGCAAGAAGTCAGGCTGTGTCCCCACGGCCCTGTAGTACACTTGCCTGGGGCCTGCCTTCCATGGGGGTGTTGCTGGGTAGGGGGTGATGGGCATCTTCTTCCACGTAATCTGTGAGAGATGTGGCACGTGGCCCGGAGATACGCTGCCAGGTGCCAGCCTACGGGTCATCCCGTCCACCCTGCAACTTTGGAAATCATGACCTGAGTTATTCTCCACATCCAGTTACTGAGGGAGAAGGAGATCACACCATATAGTGCATATAGTGGGAACTTCTCTCATCTGTTCTTGATTCTAGATGATGAGCTTCGTGCTCCCTTTCCGGATGCTCCTTTGGATCCGGACTTCATGCCTGTGCCTGGGGGACAACCCAGGGGTAAGTTGTGAGTGTCTGTTTCCTTGGAGGCTGAAACGTTCATGCTCTCATGGTTTACCTGGGTGCAATTTTACTGGAGATCCTCTCCAGGTCTTCCAAGCCTGTTTGTGCCCGGAAGGGTTTGCACAGATGAGCCATGAGTATTTTTTCTCTCAGAGAGCTGCAAGATTTCAGTGGGAAGGTTACCGCTGCCCCTCTGCAGCTGAGGGAGCCCAGACCTTTGTATTCGGGCTGTGGCATTCCCCAACCACCGCCAGACCCTACAGGTCACTCAGGGAAAAGGAGGCCCCCACATGTGCCGGAAGCTCTCCTCACCTGTGTCTGATCACACTTGTGTCTGCAGGCCCTGTCCCCTGTATGCTCTGCTACTCAGTTGATGCTGTAGTGTGTGACTAAAACTTTTCATGGGTCTTTGGTTGCAGAAGTGCCCCCAGTGTGGGCCTTGCCCGGTCATCGGTTTCCTCCTGTGCTGGAGCCCAGCTGGAATCCCAGCAGTGAGTACTCTGTCTTCACTGACTTGGCTGACTCGCCGCTGATCTTCAGATCTTCATGCACATGATATTTAACTTCATACATTCTGTTAAGGTCCGGAAAGAGAAGAGGATGAATCCAATCGAGGAAAATACTCTCAGGGCTCATCCCGTCTCCTGAAGCGACTGCTGAAGGAAATGGAGAAGGCAGAGCGTGGTGGGTATACTTCAGTCTGTTCACTGTGGGACCTGGGAAGCTGAGGTGTGATATACAGGTGTGGGCAGGCTGTAGCCTGCACAGCAGGAAGGGATGGGTCAGAGCCGTGCTGCAGCCGTGTTCCATGTATCACCTTGCAGGTGCTGTCAAGCACCAGAGCTGGTCTGCTGCCAGATGGTCTGCATCCAGCCAAGACCCAGAGGCAGCTGCTCCCCCAGCACAACCATTACTTGTCAGAGCTGCTTTGTGCAGTCATTGGCACCCAGATGGCAGCAAGTGGCAAAGTGGCAAGCGCTGTGCTTCTGTTCATCCAAAGCCCTCCGTGCAGCTGAGCAAGTTCAAGGCAGGAGGAGCGTCCTAAGCAGGGTTGGCTGCCTTTGCTAATGCAGGAAATGAGGTGGAGATGCTAATTCTGAAGGCTTGGACTGTGTGTTAGATCTTGGATTTCAGCCTGCAGCTACCTGGCTGTGACGGGCTGGTGACAGCACAGTATGTGAGGGCCTTGCACAGGAGCTGATTTCTCAAGAGGTGTGAGGGAGTCAGCATTGTCCAATAGCTGGGAGGGCCCAAATGCCCTTGGGTAACAGAGGGGCTCACAGTGTACTTGGGGGGGGGCCTGGACTTTACCTGAGCTCGGGATTGGAGAAGCTCAGTTTTCGATGAGGGTACGTGACATCCCAATCCTACTGCCCTGCTTTCTTTCTAAAGGAACGGACCAACAAAGTGAGAGGGATGCACTCCAGGAAGGCGGATATCCTACACTGCCGGTCCCGGATGTGCTGCAGGAAGGCGGATATCCCACACTGCCAGTCCCAGACAGAGGAATGCAGGCAGCACCAACCGGCATGCCAGGTAATTTCTGTCCTATGATCATACGGTGTCACGAACCAGAGTCACTGCGTGCCTGCAGGCTCTTGCTGCCAGCTCTTGCACACCAGGTCAGCAGCCAGACCTGAGCATGTGAGCATAGAGCACATGTAAAAGAAGCCAGGGGTGGCTCTCTGAAAATGGCTGGCCTTCGTGGGGTGTGGAGAGTTGTTCCAGCAATGTGCCAGGGAAGGTACTTGCAGACCTCTGTGACCCTGCTCAGTTCCCACCGCTCCCAGATCGCAGAGTTTGCCCTTTTGGAACGAAGCCACCTGAGGGTGATGAGCAGGGTCTTGTGTGGTAGGAGCCTGCAGGAGTGTTTCTCCCCTGGGATGGCTCTGGATGTGCCCTGTGCTGGCTGAAGCCTGACCTTCAGCCTGGGGGGCGTCCCACAGGGGGAGCTCAGGACACGCATGCCGGGAAAAGTGTGAGGGATTCTGCTCTGTAGCTCTCCCCACGGACCAAGCCCAGACCCCAGAGTACAGCCCCAGCTCTCGGCCCAGAGGAGGACACGGGTAGTGCCTGTGCAGCCTCTCCATACCCAACGAGAGGTGGAAGCAATCCTTCTTGTCCTCCGGTGCTTCGGCACCAGAGACGGAGGCACCCACTGACAAAATGACCTCTTGGGTCCATGAAGCACACTGAGAGATTATCTGTAGCGCAGCTGAAGGTAACGTGGGACATTGTCTCATTTCTTCCAGGGATGAACACAGGCAAAAGCACAGAGGCTGCTGCTCACAGATCTGTGCGGAAGCGCCGCATTCCGATGACGGTCTCAGTGATGCTGCTGCCTGCGCTGGTGCTGGCTGTTGGTACTGTGATATGGGTGCTCAAAAACTACCTGTGAGTTGGCCTTTCCCCAGAACACCTTATTGCTGCATTTGGCAATGAAGCATTTGTGGTGCCAGGATCCTGGACGGCCAAATCAGCCGCTGGCAGTACACTGCCAGGACTTAGGTTGCAAAGTCTTTCAAGTTTCCCCTTATTTCCTGTCAGTGAGTAGTGCTTTCTGAAACTCATTCTCACAGAGCGCGCAAGAGGGAAAAGAGAGCAGCAGAAGCAGCAGATGGAGCTGGGGAAGGCAACGAGACAGACTCTGACCCAGTCAAACAAGAATCTCCGTAATAGCTCCAGTCCGTTCCATTCTGCCATTGAAGAGGCCCGAAGTCTTCAAGGTCATCTGGAAAACCAGGAGCTTGAACTCAAAGTCATGAAAGAGATCCTTGGGAACAGTCCTGAGTGCTGCCTTCTGTCAGAGGACAGCCCTGAATGTGAGAGCAGAGCTTTTGTCCTTCATCCTGCATACTCCAGGACAGGTATCACCAGCAGTTTGAAGATTCTTAGCTCGACACAGCTACATTCCTGTTGAGGGTCCTAATGAGGACCCAGAAAACGAGCTGCCTCTGACTGCCGGACAAAACGTAATGTCTTTGGAGATGTGGGTGAGAATGGCTGGTTTCAGGGAGAGCTGACAGATGGCACAAGAGGACTGGTCCCTTCCAATTTGGTTGCGGAGCTTTCAGATGATGAACTGGATACACCTGGAGATCCTGTCAGAATTCTTGCATTGCTCCATCTGCAAGACTACCACTGCTCCACTCAATGGAACAATTCGATGTTGAGCAGAACGTGGTTGAGCTCCTTCGGGAACTCTCTGAGGCGACTGACAGCAGAACTGCATAACTTTATTGTATATTAAAAACAACCAAACAACTGTCCCCTCCCTCTCCCTTCCCCTCGCACCCCTACACCCCTTCCCCCCCCAACCCCCCTCCCCCCCAAAAAAAAGACAAAAAAAAAAAACAAAACCCTAAAAAACCAACAAAAAACAACCCACCCCCAATAAAACAAAAAACCAAAACCAATTAAAATCTCAACGCTGTTCTTTTTCTGGGATACACTGAGGTGACGCTTCTTCTAGCTTAGACTTTGCAATGAGTTTGTGTCACGGAGTTCTCTCTAGAGCTCACTCGGTGACAGTGGGAACAAACCCAGGGAGAGAAGGAACAAAGAACCTCCCCTCTCTAACAGCGCGGCGCGGCGCGGCTGAGAGGGGAAGGGAAGTAAGATTGCGAGTGGGTCTAGGAGGGAAAAAATGAAAAAAACCAACGATGTGAGAATGAACAGCAGTTTAACGAACCCAGTGACACTAAACAGCAACGATGTTGCAGAACGGCGGGAGAAAAGCAGACGACCACACCTGTCATTGACATGATCAGTGAATCTCGTTTATTCCTTGGCTGCGTGTACCTTTATAATACGGATAATTAGCTCATACATATTGCAAAAGTGGAGCTCATCATTGGTTCCCAATTACATACCATCCCCGAGTATCTTAACAGCTTGTTGTTATCAACTGAAAGATACTCCCTTGCTGAGTTCCCAGAACCATGGCTAGTTTCTCACCATCATAAGGCATCCTGATGTTCTCACTGTCCTTGCAGGTGTTATGGCTGCTTGATTAACCGCACCGTGTTTACGACCCTTCTCAGCTAACTAGCTGTAAAAAACACTCTCTACAGGACCCCACAGATTACCTTCAGAATTCAACAGTTAGTTCTGTTTCCTTTCTGAGTGCATAACAACCTGAGCAAATGAATTGAATGACGTGGTTTGTTAGTCTGGTAAAATCTCTGCTGTACACTGGAACTTGGTCCATTTGTAAGCAGGACTTCGTCCATCTCTGCAGGACAGCAGAAAACCCTTTGTACTAATCATGATGCCAAGAAGCAGAATGCAGCAAATGGCAGATGATCCAACTGCTTCAGGTGTTCATTGCCTTAAAACTGTGAATAGTTTTGGACTGAGAGTTTGTAAGCAGAATGGAGCTCTTAAAGCTGTCAGAGATTATTTCTGCACTGTTCAATTCTATCTGCACAACATACATAGGATCTCAGAACTGCGTTGCTTGAACTGGTGGAACTTGTTGAAGTGAACTGGGATGAGCAAGTTTTAGAACTTAGAGTGCTGTAAAAAATGGATAATCTCATGAGTATTAAGGTACAGGATTGCTATTTCTGCACTGAATTTGTTTTTATTTTACATGGCTGTGATCTGAAAGTTGCTTGAAACGCAGGCACCTAGGCACTGTTGTGTAACTGAATTTCACACATGATAGGTCCTGAAATATCCTGGAATCTAAAACTCTGACTTGTTTTAAGTCTGCTGCTTGAGTCTAATCAGGGTCATAGTGTCTGTGTGCAGTGTTTCTTTCCCTGTAATGCTCCACATCATTTCATTTTGGGAATATTGAAGGAAATGGACTATGTGCCATAACTGTTGTTAGAACAAAGTATGTCTGGTGTGATCTTATGCATAGGTTCTGTAACTGCTCTTCACAGCTCAGGTGTTTGACCTTCCTTTTGGTGAAGTGATGAAATACTGCTGGTTTCTATTTGTGCTTCTAGGCATCTTGAAGCTCTTAGGAATAGAACAATTGTCTCCAGTTCTTTTCAATGATATCAGTAACAGCTCGAGTGTTGCTGCCCACTAGGTAGACCCAAAGAAGCGGATTACAGTGAAACAACACACGAGCTGGACCTGCACGAGGATCACTTTCAAGACAGTGGCTCTGTTGCTTGAAGCCTATTTGCTTCTTCCTGCCGCCACTCTATTACCAAGTATCAACAACCTCTTTCATGATTCAACTTGCAAACGTTTGACACTAACCCTTGTGTTTCTATGCCTTCCTAGGTGATTCGAGCCCTTGTCAACCCCAAAGATCCAAACCAAGTAGTGATGTGCAGTGTGTTTCCATCAATGGAGAGTTCTTCTTAAGCACAAATCGCTGCAATTCGGATGACAGCCTTCCACATGGTAACAGTGATGGACACAAGGGGCTCATCCACGTTCATGCTCTCATATCTCCTGGCTCTGCTGAAGATGCTGACCTGAGCCTGCCAGACACAGCAGTCACCTGCCTGGATTGTGACCCAGCGCCTTTGCAGTGCTGCCCATCCCAAGCACAGCCCGAGTGCCCCAGCAGCAGCACCACCATGCAGGAGCAGGTCAGCACCAGTGAGGTGAAGCTGAGCATCTTAGATGGGGACTTAGAGTCAGGCTGCCAGTCCCAGGCACCAGGCAGCAGCACAAGCTCTGAGCCACTCTCATCTTGACAAGAGGAGTCCCATCTTCACCCCTGACCTCTCAAGCCCTCCTGTCTTTTATTGAATAAAGTCACTCTCATGCTCAGTCATCGCCTCGACTGCATTCTGAGTCTTCATTCACAGTGATTGCGATGAATGCAACAAACAGCAAGGCAGCTCAGCTTGCAACACTCTGGCTGTGGGGTTCGTGCAGGCAGAGCTCTGGGTTCCCATTTTGCCTGGCTTTGGGATGTCTGCAGCAAGATCTCTACCATTTTGTATGGGAGCAAATAATCTCTAGCATCCAGGTTGCTGCTCATGATAATCCCAGTCTTCCTGGCTGTCACTTTGTGATACTTTTCAAAGCCTTCTGATACTCTTTGATGCCTTGGCTGCTCCCTAACACCTCTGTCCTCCTGCCATGTTGACTCACGTCTCCCAGTTTTAAGCTGGCTTTGCAGATCATCTCCAGCCCTGTCATCATCACGCTGCAGCAGGAGGTGCTCACCTGGCCCAGTGTCTGGCAGTGCTGCTTGTTCTGCAGATGAGCAGCTGCCTCCTCATCTCTTCAGCTACAGTAGTTTTTCTCAGGGCAGTTAGATGCAGTGATGCTCCTCTGGATTTGGTGTGTTAAATCCATGCTGCATGGCAGCAGTCAGTGCAATACAAAGGTGTTCTGTGTGCCACAGCATTTCTCCAGGGGCTGCCAAAGGTAGAAGCACAACACAGCACCATCCTTCTGACAGTAATGTCTGTGAGTGTTAGACATGTGAGCACTGCATCATCCCCAGCGTGTCAGTGCTTTTCCACACCAACCTGACTCTCACACTCTGCACTGAATGTAACTCTGCTCTTGTGGAGACAAATGCTTTCTGTCACATCCTCCATCCCTGCAACCATTTGCCGGTAGGCAGCTCTTGCAGAAGAATCAAGCAGCAGAACCTTTTGCTCACCCTACAGCATGCAAATGCTATGAAAGCAGAAATAACCTGGCGTGCTCTGGGTCTGCAAGGCTGCACAGATGGGAGAGGTAGATTGTGTTTTTGCAGTGGAAGTTTCCAGTATTTTCAGTACATAGTGTAGGCCCTAACTGAATGTATAACCCTCTTGTAAAACAGCTGTATAAGTAGTTTTTGCACCAAGAAAGTTGCTGAACAGAGTTAAGTTCAGACTGGGGGCATTCTGACATGGGGAGAATTGAGACAAGCACAAGATAAATACGCAGGGTGGGTAGAGCCCAGCACAGGACAGAATGAATGTACTGACTTTTGGAAACATTGCCCTTCTCTCTCCGCAGAAAAGTACAAGGCAAACCTAAAAACAAGAGGTTGGTAATTGACCTTATATGGAAATGAATCCTAGCAACAGTCTCGAGGAATCTGTGAGCCTGTGATGCTCAACCAATGAGAGCCATGAGAGCATCACCTGCATTGGGTTTAGGGCATAGAACAGAATTGATTTCACTGACTGGTGTGCAATTTCTCCCTTGCCAATAGGGGATGTGCGCGCAGTATTGCAATAATGAATAAGCACTGCTGCTATCGCTGCCATCTTTGCCTAACTAGAAATCTTTGACTTTGAGAGTTTCTCACACAAGGGGAGAAGGTAAGAAAGTAAAGAGGCACAGAAAACTAAGGAAAACTGTCCTTCTTATCTATAAAAATTGATACAATTGATGCTGTCATGCATTTTTTAATTTATTTTTAATTTTTGGCCAATGTCAGTTAGATTGTTTTAAAATATCCACACACCAAAATCTGACTACCAAGCAAATTTAATGAAAATGAAATGAAGGTGAGTTAGTGGAAAGCACAAGGCCATATTATATTAGGCTCCAGCAAATTTACAGGCAGTCACTGCACAAAGAGGTAGATCTGAGTTGCACATTATATGATTCCCACAAAGATTAAGGAAATCTGAAGCTTTCAATATATTTTTTTTATTCTTTTCTCATTTCATTTTTTAAACACCTGACCCAGACCCCAACCCTCACAGGAGCTGTAAAGATAACAGCAATAACCCGCAATGTAACTCTAATCCTAACCCTTACCCTGATTCTAAAATCGTCTCTAACTCCAAATGTAACAACAAAAATGATGCTAGAAGTTTGTAGCAAAAGGAACCTTTAACCTGATCATAATCCAAAAAACAATCATTAAGGTAACAATAATCTTTACCTTAAAAGTAATATTAATCAGAGCCCAGATGATGCCTGCATCCAATCAGAAGCATGCTTTGTATTATTTAAGAGTTGTATTTTTTCCAATGAACTCTCTCTATTATCACGTTTATAAAGTAACAGAGTCTGTTCTTTTTCTCCTGACACTGTGCCTTACTCCTGACATCCCCTGGAAATGACCCAGATAGGGCACCATCAAAGTAATGCTAATAGTAATGTCAATCCTAAGGGTATCTCTAGCCTCAGTGTTAATGGGACGCTAACAACAATCCCAACAGCCTTAAACATTCTGGTGGTGTGAAAGAGGTGCTGCCTTGCACATGCTGGGCAGTCCCATTGCCTGTTAAATGCAGGCGGCAGCGTAGAAACATGATGCCCGTGGTCAGAATGCCCTGTGGCAGATCCTGGCACCGGAGAACTGACCGGAGAACCATGAGAGAACTGACAACAAATCACGCGACATCAGAACCGACCCAGTGGTTATTTACAAGCCTTGGGTGACCCAGACAGGATCTCAGAGTGGTGAATGTAGGTACAGAAGTTGTTACTACTCTGTTTTCTTCTAAAAGCTGCTCAGCTGCTTTGCGTTTCAGACCATCCCTGGCTTCACTGTGTGCATCTGTCCAATTGATACCAGGTGTTTCTTCATCTCGGAAGTTGAGGGGGGCGGGGGAGAGTGGAAACAGAAATCAATTCAATTACTCATTTATTTATTGACAGACATTCACGTTTGCTACGTTTGGAGAAGTTTTTATTTGTTTGCTGTGGTTTGTTTTTTTCTTTTTTTCTTTTTTTTTTTCCCCCTTCCCTCCTCTTCCATCTTTGTGTTCTTCCCCTATAATCAAAAGAACGGATCCCCAGGGTCTGTCCTGCAGAGGTTCTTTCCGTGGTCTCTGCTGCCACCTGCTGGCCAATACACGGAACTGCCACTGTTGGGCGTTTGGTGCCGCAGGAAGCACAACGCAGATCTGAGTTCTGACCGGTCTACGCAGCAAATCCGCCAATCTTTATTGTGATAAGCCCTCCACATGGCATTGCGCATGCACTCGAACACGCAACAGGCACAGATTTCTCCTAACTCCTTGAGGAGCAGGCAAGCAGAACAACTGAGCGCACCACTGCTTGTGATTGGGCCACCCCCATCATAGAGATGTGTGTTAGATCTTTTACCCACCCCTGGACTGGCCTTGTTGTTTAATGATAACCTCTGAAATCTGAGCTACTGGTTCTACCACCTGTAGTGTAGAATAGGTAGCCAATAAATGCTTTTCAACTGTGATGTATCTTTATTCTGCTCCATGCCAAACCTGTGACCAAAACCTCATAGGGGTTCACAAAGAACTCTGGCTCTGCCAGAGCCCCCATCCAGACCCTTCTTGAGTTACATTCACATCTAGTTTGGCTGAAAAGGTTGGACTATAAATACTCAGTGCTTGGGCCTGTTTAACAGATATATTTTCCTGATTATGCTGTCCATCGATCTTTTTAAACTGAACTCCTGCTCTAATCTGGTCTTTAAACATTGGTTGTATCAAGACCCTAATGGGTCCAGACTGGATTACCTTAGGGGCTGGACGCCTAAGTCATGGCAGCAGATGGTTCTCTGACCTTTCCACCACCATTCAGAGACTGCATCTGGCTGCAGGCACTCTTGTCTCCCCATCAATTGGGCAGCCTGTTGTATTACAGCACCTGAGGGCCACTGGGGGGTTCAGTATGGATAACATAGACCCATACTGATGTAAAGGTGATGGCTGTAGGATGAGATCCCTCGTTCCTGATGAAAAATTTATTGACTGGGCTCTCAAAATCATCTTCATAGATTGCCTCTTTCATGCCTAATTCTCTAATATAATTTTGTTAGTCCTCCATAGAGGACCACAGGCTGATATTTAATGGTATGTCATTCTTATTTGGCCATGTTATATGACACACAGCCATAAATCATTCACTGATCAAATGGCTATCCTCATTATGTTGGACAGAACATACAGTCTTTGCCTGAGGGCAGGGTGAGTAGTAATGGATGTCAGTTTTGAAATTTCCAGTCCATTCACCATAGCACTTTCTGCCTCCATGTCCCATAACCAGAGCAGCTATGCTGGCATGCTCTCTTGGTTTCTGTCTAAACCACTGTACTATATCCATCAGTTCAGCTGCTGTATTATGGGCAGCAGGGTTTGGGGTTGGACACTGGTCAGGGCACTCCCACCAGCCTATCCTGCATTTTTTTTTTTTCATTTTAGGGTTACAATCAGTCAGATCTCAAATAGATCTAGTCCAAATGGAACCTCAAAATCTGACCTTTTAGTGCCTTCATTTACAGAGTCCATTTTATACAGATTCCCTTGTACAGGTTCCCCATGGTCTTCCAGAAAGATGTTCCTGATCTTCCATAGGAGAATGATTGAATTAGGTTTTTTCCCCATCAAAACTGCCACCTGTCTTTCCAGTTTTTCAACACTGTCATTCAATAGCTGATTTGCATCAGCCTGAGCCTCTTCAGTTATGTTCAGACAGTTCAAGGCCATCAGCAGTGGCCATGCCACCATGAACGCAGCTAACTGTCATTCTCAAGTTGTACGTATGTCTTTGCTAAGACCATGGAAATACTCAGTCAGGTGGGCCAGGGACTCATGGACCCTCCCTCCGTCCCACACAGGGCCCCATTTTTCAGTGACAGAAGCAATGCTGCATTTTGAGGATCCTAGGAATCCCAGGACATGCCCTGACAAAAGGTCATTCAAAGGGGTAGTCTTTCCCCATCCAAACAACTCCATGATATTCACAGAATCACAGAATTGTAGGGGTTGGAAGGGACCTCCAGAGACCACTGAGTCCAGCCCCCCCGCCAAAGCAGGTTCCCTACACCACGTCGCACAGCTCAGCATCCAGGCAGGTCTTGAATATCTCCAGAGAAGGAGATTCCACAACCACCCTGGGCAGCCTGTTCCAGTGCTCTTTCACTCTCACCATAAAGAAGTTATTGCACACATTAGTGCAGAATTTCCTATGGTCCAGTTTCTGTCTGTTTCCCCTTGTCCCGTCTCCACACACTGCTGACAAGAGTCTGGCCTCACCACTTTGCCCCTCACACCTCAAATATTTATAGACCTGGATCAGGTCCCCTCTCAGCCTTCTTTTCTCAAGGCTAAACAGACCCAGTTCACTTAGTCTCTCCTCATAGGGGAGATGCTCCAGGCCCTTCACCATCTTTGTGGTCCTCCACTGGACTCTTTCCAAGAGATCCCTGTCTTTTTTGTACTGGGGAGCCCAGAACTGGACACAATATTCCAGATGAGGCCTCACCAGGGCAGAGTAGAGGGGGAGGATCACCTCCTTCGACCTGCTGGACACGCTCTTTTTAATGCACCCCAGGATGCCATTGGCTTTTTTGGCTACAAGGGCACACTGCTGGCTCATGGTTAATCTGTCGTCCACCAGGACGCCCAGGTCCCTCTCAGCAGAGCTCCTCTCCAGCAGCTCTTCCCCCAGCCTGTACTGGTGCATGCAATTATTTCTCCCTAGGTGCAAGACTCTACACTTGCTTTTGTTAAACCTCATCCGGTTTCTTACTGCCCGGCTCTCCAGCCTGTCCAGGTCTCGCTGAATGGCAGCACAGCCTTCAGGTGTGTCAGCCAATCCTCCCAACTTCGTGTCATCAGCAAACTTGCTGAGGGTGGTCATTGATGAAGATGTTGAACAAGACCGGACCCAGCACAGACCCCTGGGGGACGCTGCTAGTTACAGCCCTGCAGCCAGACACTGCACCGCCAACGACAACCCTCTGCACTCTGCCAGTCAGCCAATTCTCGACCCACTTCACTGTCCACTCACCTATCCCATACTTCCTCAACTTTGGTATAAGTATGTCATGGGAGACTGTATCAGTTATAGAGGTTATAGAGTTCAATTCCTGTAGTCAATTTGGCGGCCCAGGTGGGACCAGCTCTGTTCGCTGCAGGACCAGCTGAGAGGGAGACACTTTTGGCGAACCCTGAGATTTCTCTGAAGGACTCCCTTCCTCACCTGATCACTGCAGGGACAGACAAGGACCACCCATAGGTGGACCAGGTATGTGTATGGTAAGTGGAGCCCATATGTCTTGAGGAGACATCCTACACAGTTTACAGCCATACGTGCTGCTCCCAGGGAGGTGAGCTCATGGCTTTGGTTGCCAGCTGGGGTAGGAAGACTCCTTGGGTGAGTTCCTATGAAAGGGAACTGTATGTCATATGAATGGAAACAAGAACAAATACTCTCTCCCAGGTAGTTGACAATAGGAGGGGCCTAGGTTGGTCTCTCCTACAGGTATGGGATATAGTGGATAGCCTGTCAAATGGTAGCCTGGGTTCTCCAAGTTGTAATCACGGGGCTTATAGGTTGTATGTTCAATATTATCATCTGCTTTAAGTGTTTGGTACCGTGTGTCAAGCCGACTCTGGGAAAAACATTAACGTTTGCAACTGGTCGACCAGAGTATGAGTGTTATTAAGATTCCAGCTAGAAAACGTTGTCAGCATTGTGTAGTATGAATTAACCATGGTTTTTGATCTAAATGTCAGAGTGAGTGTGGTGTGAGTGAGACACAGAACAGCTGCAGGGTGAGTGCCGAGTCCCGATCCATGTTTCCTTCCTCCTGTGAGGGAAATGGCCAGACACGGACAAAGTGAAAGACTGTGTTGTCTGTCCACTCATATGTACTTTCTGCTTGTATGTAAGAAGACAGGAGTTTGTACTCTGTAGATTAGTAAGATTGTCCTGAGGAGAGGTGTACATTCCACCTGACCAATGAATGTCAACCTATTTATGTAATACTATGTACTGCTTGCGAGGAAGTGTGTGAGGGAGGTGGTTCAATCAGTGCTGGTTCTGTGGCACAGTGTTTATAACTGAAGAATACAGACTGTATTAAGGGAGTTTATGTGAACTGAAGAACTGTACTGTTTGACAAACTGTTTTGATGGTATAAGAAAGTGTAATTGTTAATGATGTTTGCCTTTTGGTACCATGGCAATCACCTAACAGACTATAACTAGTGATTGAAGGGAAAATGAAGGAAAAAGGGTTGATGGATAGGATGGCAGAAAGTCCTTAAATACACTGTCGGTCAGGTTGCACCTTCAGGAAATAAAAATGCAGAGAGGCTTTTATTGTAAAAGTGAGGCTGTAGGGATAATATAACAGAAACTATCAGTGCCTTGATTTGTTTCCTTTGTACTTGCTGTGCTGGAGTCATTTCTGAAAAAAAAAAAATGATGTCTTTTATTTTTATAGCATTCCCTTCCCTTGTAGCCTGGTGTAAAAGGTGCAGCCAACACCAAGGTCATCCCTTCCCCTTCTTGACCAGCAGGAGACAGGGTAGACTGTAACAAGATTAGTGTCTCAGCTGCTCTGTCATTTTGTAGTGTTGCAGGTCACCCCATCGGAGCTGGGGAATTTGTATTGCGGCAGAGTAGGAGTGTGTTTGGTAGAGCAGGCGTTGAAGGCCGTTCTTGAAACGCAGTCCTGTAAATCCTGGCCTCTGGCAGCCCAAGCTGTTTAGTTATGTTTTATGAATCAGGTCATATCGTGTCTGTCACAGCTTCCAGATGCCGAACTCCTTCTGTGACAGCTTTGTCAAGTGTTTTGAAAGGGCAAAAAAAAAAAAAACAGCTCGAGGGTCACCGTGGAGGGTAATGCAACGTGCAGGAATTGTTTTTCACAAAGAGCGACTGGCCAGGGGCAAAAGAAGAGTGAGAAATATGAAGAAAGAGGGGGCCTCGGTGGCTGTGGTGCCCTCACTATCCATCATCTCCCGTGTTTAGCACTAACAGACTGTGAATGAGCAATCCACGTAGTGACGTGGAGTCTCTGTACTAACATAGGTGGCGGGCCTGCAAGCAATGCAGAATGTGGATAGACTTGAAACAGCATCCCTGCTCTTAAGTGGTGACTTGCTGCTTAATTTCCTTTACATCTTCCCCTTGCAATCAGAACGCTCTCTGGGCCCACCTTCAAGCTTGTCAAGTGTCTTTCCCACCAGTTGGGATATTACTTGCAATGCAGATACTGTGACCTTATTTGTTAGCTTGTCAAGATATAACTTGAAATTGGGCTCAGCTAAGATACAATAATTGCTGTTTGCACAGGGGGTGATGCTGGCGAGATGCTCCCCATGAGGCCATCTGCTAACCTGTCTCAAATGTAATTTAATAGAAGTCAAATAAAATAAATCAAATTAAAGCATGCAGCTAATGCATGCAAGCTCTGAAATGAATTTGGATTACAAGCAGGCAGTGAGACTAAATAGTTGGTTTCTTCATCCATGAAGAAGGCATGCTGGATAAGACAGTAAACAGAAATAATTGAAGGAGACTCTCAGATTTTGAGGTTGATGGGATATTAGATGACAGGGAGAGATTACTGATATAAGAAGGTTTTTGTTACTAGTATATTCTTGTAGTTAGAAATCGTGAGTTAGAAGTCTTTACAAACAATGTGTTGATGTGCGAAGCTTTGTTAGATGTAGCAGGAAGATAAATCATCTTTGCAGTGCTTGCTGTTAGCTTGTCACGACTGTAATTTACAGGGATTTTCTTTTATTTAAATAAGTGTTTCCTTTAAAAGCATTCCGATAGTTTACAGAGCGGAAGATGAAGTGGCAGCGAATGCTCTGAAATAGAACTGTTTCATTGCAAGTGCTTCATTTCAAGTAAGGATTTGTTCAGACTGTGAAGAATGGCTGAGCTGCAGTGGAAGGATTCCTTGGCAACATAAATTGGAAGAGTTCTGCTAGGAAAATGTTGGGTTGAATATACAAGGAGGCACCAGAATTGGAGAAACATATCAGGCAGTATCAGCTTCACAAACATATAGTGTAAGTCTGCATTGTTTGTAGTAGGTATCAGAAATTCAAACTGATCAGCAGCCATCATTCATGCTGTTAAATTATTTGACAAAAAAGAACCTTCTGGAGATTGTATTCAAAACAGAATATCACTTATGAAGATAGGAATTAAAGAACAAACTGATCTCTTGTGTGAAAACTCCCACTTTAATGATACATAGCGTGTTATTAAGGAAAAGCAATTGGGTGCTGGACATTGTGTTCACTTCTGTTAGTTTTCCTTCTGGAGCTGATAAGACTGTTTCACAACCTGACTCCTTTATTCAGGTATACCTTTATTCCATGCTTTGTAGCAACTTCTGGGGCAAAAAATTATATATATATATATATATATTTCATTTGTCCAACCTTCCTACTAGTAGACCTAAGAGGAGACAGTTTTCCTCTGCCCAGTAGTCTTCCTGGCTTGATGTTCCACTCCCAATAGTGATTGATGTAGAAAGGTGTGATTCATCAGAAATCTCTTCACTGAATGGAAGATCTTCCTGATCTCATGGTGGCTGCACAGTGTCTTGGCATACACACACTGGTTGAAATTTCCTCATGCTATCTACTTAATTGCAATGGCGAATCTTGCTTTATCTATCTTTCTGCCAAGTATGCTGAGATTCTGATTATGCCATAGGATCTCAGTTGCCTGATCATCTTGATGATATGTAAGTATTGCTTAGTTCTGAGCTTGCCTGTGAGCTCCAAGGTTCATCCGTGTTCTCTTGGAAAACTGATGTTCTGTCCATGATCTAAACAGCTACTGAGGAGCCTTTGATTTGAGGGTTTGAACACAAGCTGTTAAAACACTGCAGTGTTTCCAAGTCGCTCTTTAGCCAGGGGAATACAGATTAGGAGCAGCCACTAACATTGAATTGACAGTTCTCCTAAACACTTTTTTTTTTTACGTGCGTGATCAAGTTCCATTAATCATGTTTTAGACACAAACACTGGCTCATTCCACTTAATTCTTTATCAAGACAACACTGTATATCTAGAAGTAAGCTTGTCCAGGCTGAAGGATACATCAGTCCTCACCATTGGAGGGTGGGCAGCAGGACTCCCTGAAAGACCTTCTACGTTATTCCCCTACTTTCAATTTCTTACTCAATTCTCTGAGTTCATCTGAGCTCTTGCTGTCAAGATAAGATTAATTGTTATGAACTGGGAGACAGTTCTTGCTTATTAGTCTCTTTATATGGGAAGAGAGAATTGCTTTTGGGATATTCTACAATATGGGGTAGGTAGACTTGGACAGCAGTGATTCCCCAATTGAGGTCCTTTATTGAGAAGCTCTTGGTGAAATGAAGTGTTAGAAGGTGTATTTTCTAGACTTTGTTTTCTTTCCTTTTTCTCTTTTCCTATGAGTTTTTTAGGTGTAACAAGACACACAAGTTCATACTCTCCCAGCTTGCTAACTGAGGAGAAATGCAGGATAATATTTTAAGAAACATTCCCTGTCAGAATATTTCTAGAGCGGTGGAGTGATAAATATCAAATCAACTGAAGACCAAGAATTTAATTTTTCCCATCTGAGCCAATCTACGATGCTTTTTATCTTGACAAAAAATTGATATTTTATCCCTTTGATAATGGGAGGCTCTGATTTCACTTCCTTTTAATATATCTCATTTCTTATGAGCCATTCCCTGAGGAAGACCTCAAGTCAGAGGCAGAGATGGATCTGTACCTCTTAAAGACACAACCCATGTTTAAGAATGAGCACTGCTTTATGCTGCTGGTGGGATTAGGTGGGTTTAAATTCTTCTCTTTACTACAGAATGTGTCTCACGTAGAGCAGAAGAGCTCGAGGGACTACACAACACAGCTTGTTTCCCTGTTAAATTTGGCTGGTAGTCCCAATGGTGAAAGAAATAGTGACAGGTGCTCTGTTTTCCACGCCCATCGTAGGGCCAACAGGTATCATTTCATGTCCCACGCTGATCTTAGCTTCATGGAGTAAAGAAACACTGGGCAAAACATTGAATCATTTGCACACCGTTCCTCACCTGCCCAGATTCCCACAAGGTGCTTTTCCAGAAAAAAATAAGGGCTTCAGGGGTAGATCCATAGGAATGAGTAAGAAAACAAATGCCTGTCGGGTTATCTCTGTCTCCAGCCTCTGTGAGGCTGTTATGTACAGAATGGCTTCTAGTGCTCAGGGCAATGTATATTTAATGTTAACTTCTACTTCTCCACGGGGGAAACTCTTCCATATAATTCACTGATAATCAACTTCTGCAAAGTTTCGTCCTGTTAACCCTGGCTTCGCCATAGTTGAGTGTTCTAAGCAACTACTTTTGGTACTGTGCCTGTTCTCTGAGTGATGGCAATGAAGGGCAGGGGAATGCTGCACTGGGGTGAAGGCTGTCTCTCATAAGGAGAAGAAATGGGTTGAGGTGTAAGTCAGCGTGAGAGACGTTTACTCCTGGAGTGTGCCCTGGGTGCATCCTATTGTTTGTGATCGCTACTGCAGACTGTCCATCTGCTACCCTTGATTTCTACAGAGAAGCTATTAATGACATCCACAGAGCTGGGGATGTGGCCCATGGGCAGCTTATGGCTCAGAATTCAAAGCTCTGCTGCTCTGCCCTGAAGATGCAAAGTCAGCTTGATCCCTTTAGGGATCTCAGATAGGCAGAGGTTTCTCTAGCTGAGAATGTCACCAGAAAGTGCAGAGGAGTTGTTGTTCTCACAATATAGAAATATGCCCTGCAAATGAGATAGATGGGCTATGAGTGAGCAGTGTATGTGTAGGATAAAATGCAAAATAAAGGGTGAAAATATTGCTGTTTTGAGGCTGAAACCTTATTAAAGTCCTGTCTGTCCGATTTGGGCAAATTCTTTCTAAAGTATCATGTGTCACCAAAATCCCATTAAACTGTCACATAAATTATCAGAGTTTCCTTTTCCCATCAGCGTGGATTACCCAGGGAGATATTTTTATGACAATGGAAACTTTCTCAGTCTGCTTCTCCTGCCTGATTTCATTTCAGATGAAATCCTTCTCTCAGAAAATAGCCAGTGGATTTCATAGCTCTGTGGATTTCTTTGCTTTGCCTTTGCAGCACTTATCCTGCAGGTCTCTGCTGCTCTCGTGTCCTGCCTATACTTCATTTTACGTATGGGACAGTTTAGGGCAATGGTTCCACTGCTTTGCTCATCCTGAATGAGCATATTGTTGCAGTCTGTTTTATGGATCTCCAGTGTCTTCTGCATCTGCTGACTGCATCTTCTACTGTTTCTACAAGGCAATCTATGTTTTTCTCACATAGACTGAAAAACATATGGACTGATGATTAGTAGTAGAAAATACATGCTAGTAGGAAATACTTGGATACCTGAAATTACCTGGTGCTGCAGGAAAAAAAATAATCTCAAGCCAATCTCAGGATCCAAGAGTTGGTTTCAGTGGTATAGAGGGCATTCTTGGACCTAATTTCTAAACCTGTAGCTAGGATGACCTATGTGATAATAGACTTAGCACTGATTCTACTCTGAGCTCTGTGGTGGAGTATCTTCATACAGAACTTTTATAGACAAAGACTAGCGGGAGGGTAGTGTAAATATGGAGGCACACATGAATGCAGTCAAGTTACTGTAGATAGGTTTAGCAGATAGACAATAACACTGTTGTTTCTTCTCTGTTCATCTTTCCTTTTCTAGCTTAAAATCCATTTTCCCTAATTTTCTTAATACATTGTTAACACCAAACATGTTATCGTTCCTTAATGGCTTTTTCACCAGTTTAAATTTTTAAACTTTGGTGGCCAGCAGTAGACACCATACTTAAGCAAGCTGTTTTTGTTCATTGGGTTGAACAAGGTGGGGAAAAAAAGACCAATAGAACAGCATTACTTGTGTTAGCTGAGACATTGATGTTAGTGTGTCCCAGAAGGAGAAATGTCATTTTTGGGAATTTATTTACATCATCAGCTCATCCAGTATAATCCCCAGTTGTTTTTGGCAGTAATCCTTGCTAGCCAGCTGTCCTCCGTCTTAATTTGATTCCGATGGAATTTGTCTCAATACTCTGTCTCTGGATATTGCCGCCAGGCTAGACTGAGAATGTGTGGCATACAATCGTGGATGGGAACGTTCTTACCCTACAGTAAATGCAAGGTTAGTTTGTGATGAGTACCTGTGAAGCTAACATTAGCAGCAATATAATAGGTATGCAGTTTAAATTTTGAAACTCAGTTGTATATGCATAGCTCAGAGGACTGGCAGAGTGAGATAAAGAATGCCAATGAATGTTGAGTTGCATATCTGGTTCAAAATGCAGTGGTTGTAATATCATGCTATACTAATGCAGATGCAACTGCTTAGATGGAGATGTTAGTTAAAAACTTAAACAGTATTCAAAGCATTGAGGACTTTAAGCACTGTGGTTTCTCAGCAATGAGGTTCCTAAGCATTGAGGTTTCTAACCAATGAGGATTCTAAGCTAAGCATTGAGGATTCTACGCATTGTGGTTTCTAAGCATTGAGGATTCTAAGTTAAGCATTGAGTATGCTGAGCATTGAGTATGCTAAGCATCGAGGATTCTAAGTATTGAGGTTTCTAAGTGTTGAGGATTCTAAGCTAAACATTGAGGAATCTAAGTACTGAGTATTCTAATCATTAAGGATTCTAAACATTGAGGATTCTAAGCTAAGCATAGAGAATGCTAAGCGTTGAGGTTTCTAAGCATTGAGGATTTGAAGCTAAGCATTGAGGATGCTAAGCATTGAGGATGCAAAGCACTGAAGATTCTAAGCTAAGCATTGAGGATTCTAAGTATTCTGTATTCTAATCATTAAGGTTTCTAACCATTGAGGATTTTAACCACATAGGTTTCTAAGCAATGAGGTTCCTAAGCATTGAGAATTCTAAGCAAAGCATTGAAGATTTTAAGCATTGAGGTTTCTAAGCAATGAGGATTCTAAGCATTGAGGTTTCTAAGAATTAAGGTTTCTAAGCAAGGAGGATGCTAAGCATTAATGTTTGTAAGCATTGAGGATGCAAATCATTGAGGATGCAAAGCATTGCGGTTTCTAAGCAGGGAAGTTTCTAAGCATTGAGGTTTTTAAGCTAAGCAAACAGGTTGCTAAGCATTGATCTTTCTAAGCATCAAGGATTCTAAGCATTGAGGATCCCAACCTAAGCATTGAGGATGTTAAGCATTGAGGTTTCTAAGCGTTGAGTATTCTAAGCTAAGCATTGACGATACTAAGCATGGAGGTTTCTAAGCGTTGAGTATTCTAAGCATTGTAGATTCTAAGCTAAGCATTGAGGATGTTAAGCATTGAGGATTCTAAGCATTGAGGATGCTAAGCATTAAGGCCTTTAAGCATTGAGGTTTCTAAGCATTAAGGATGCTAAGCATTGAGGATGCAAAGCATTGCGGTTTCTAAGCAGGGAAGTTTCTAAGCATTGAGGTTTTTTAGCTAAGAAAACAGGATGCAAAGCATTGAGCTTTCTAAGCATTAAGGATTCTAAGCATTCAGGATTCTAAGCTAAGCATTGAGGATGTTAAGCATTGAGGTTTCTAAACTTTGAGTATGCTAAGCATTGAGGATTCTAAGCACTGAGTAAGCAAGGAGATTTCTAAGCATGGAGGAATCTGAGCATTGTGGATTCTGAGCTAAGCAATGACGATTCTAGGCATTGAGGTTTCTAAGCATTGAGGAATCTAAGCATTCAGGTTTCTAAGCACTGAGGTTTCTAAGTTTTAAGGACTTTATGCATTGAGATTTCTAAACATTAAGGACGCTAAGCATTGAGGATTCTAATCATCAAAGGTTTCTAAGAATTGATGTTTCTAAGCATTGAGGATGCTAAGCATTGAGGATTCTAAGCATTGAGGATGATAAGCAATAAGGACTCTATGCATTGAGGATTCTAAGCGTTCAGGTTTCTAAGCATTGAGGTTTCTAAAAATAAAGGACTATAAGCATTGAGGTTTCTATGCTTTAAGGGCTCTACGCCTTGAGGATTCTACGCCCTGAGGATTCTACGCCCTGAGGATTCTACGCCTTGGGGATTCTACGCCTTGGGGATTCTACGCCTTGAGGATTCTACGCCCTGAGGATTCTACGCCTTGGGGATTCTACGCCTTGGGGATTCTACGCCTTGAGGATTCTACGCCCTGAGGATTCTACGCCTTGGGGATTCTACGCCTTGGGGATTCTACGCCTTGAGGATTCTACGCCCTGAGGATTCTACGCCCTGAGGATTCTACGCCTTGGGGATTCTACGCCTTGGGGATTCTACGCCCTGAGGATTCTACGCCCTGAGGATTCTACGCCTTGAGGATTCTACGCTAAGCATTGAGGACTCTAAGCATTGACGTTTCCAATCATTAAGGATACTAAGCATTGAGGTATCTAAGCCATGAGGATTCTAAGCATTGATGATTCTAATCTAAGCATTGAGGATGCTAAGCATTGAGGATGATAAGCAGTAAGGACTCTATGCATTGAGGATTCTAAGCGTTCAGGTTTCTAAGCATTGAGGTTTCTAAAAATAAAGGACTATAAGCATTGAGGTTTCTATGCTTTAAGGGCTCTACGCCTTGAGGATTCTACGCCCTGAGGATTCTACGCCCTGAGGATTCTACGCCTTGGGGATTCTACGCCTTGGGGATTCTACGCCTTGGGGATTCTACGCCTTGAGGATTCTACGCCTTGGGGATTCTACGCCTTGGGGATTCTACGCCTTGGGGATTCTACGCCCTGAGGATTTTACGCCCTGAGGATTCTATGTCCTGAGGATTGTACGCCTTGAGGATTCTACGCTAAGCATTGAGGACATCTAAGCATTGACGTTTCCAATCATTAAGGATACTAAGCATTGAGGTATCTAAGCCATGAGGATTCTAAGCATTGATGATTCTAATCTAAGCATTGAGGATGCTAAGTTTTGAGGTTTCTAAGTTTTAAGGACTCTGTGCATTGAGGTTGCTAAGCACCGAGGATTCTAAGCATTGAGTATTCTAAGCTAAGCATTGAGGATGCTAAGCATTGAGGATGCTAAGGATTGAGTTGTTTAAGCATTGAGGATTGTAAGCAAAGCATTGAGGATTCAAAGCTTTAAGGTTTCTAAGCATTGAGGATTCTACCCAAAGCATATAGGATGCTAAACATTGAGGATGCTAAGGATTAAGGATTCTAAGCATTGAGGTTTCTAAGCATTGAGGATTCTAATCTAAGCATTGTGGATGCTAAGCATTGAGGATGCTAAGCATTGCGGATTCTAAGCATTGAGGATGCTAAGTATTGAGGCTGCTGAGCTTTGAGAATGGAAAGCAATGAAGATTCTAAGCATTGAGGGTTCTAAGCATTGATGATTCTATGCTATGCGTTGAGCATGCTATGCCATGAGGTTTCTAAGCCTTGAGGTTTCTAAGCTGAGCATTGAGAATTCTAAGCACTGAGGTTTCTATGCATCAACGACTCTATGCATTGAGCTTTCTAAGCAGTGAGGTTTCTAAGCATTGAGGATTCTAAACATTGACGTTTCTATGCTTTAAGTTTTCTATGCATTGAGGTTGCTAAGCATTAAGGACTCTATGCATTGTGGTTTCAAAGCTTTGTGGTTTCTATGCAATAAGGTTTCTCATCGTTGAGGATTCTAAGCAATGAGGTTTCTAAGCATTGAGGTTTCTAAGCTTTGAGGTTTTTAAGCATTGAGGATGGTACACATTGAGGATTCTAAGCTAAGCACTGAGGACTCTATGCATTGAAGTTTCTAAGCATTGAGTTTTCTAAGCATTGAGGATTCTAAGCATTGAGGGTTCTAAGCATTGAGGGTTCTAAGCATTGAGGACTCTATGCATTGACGTTTCTAAGCATTGAGCTTTCTAAGCATTAAGGACTCTCTTCATTGAGGATTCTAAGCATTGGGGATTCTATGCATTGAGGATACTAAGCATTCAAGATGCTAAGCATTGAGGATTCTAAGGTAAACATTGAGGGTTCTAAGCATTGACGATTCTAAGCACTGAGGATACTAGGTTAAGCATTGTGGGTTCTATGAATTGAGGTTTCTAAGCATAAATGTTTCAAGCATTAAGGACTCTGTGCATTGAGGTTTCTAATCATTAAGGATGCTAAGCATTGAGGATGCTAAGCATTACGGATTCTAAGACATAAAGATTCTATGCATTGAGGATTGCAAGGTTTGAGAATGCTAAGCACTGAGGATTCTAAGCATTGAGGTTTCTAAGCATTAAGGACTCTAATCTTTGGGGATTCTAAGCATTGAGGATTTTAGGCATTGAGGATTCTGAGCATAGCATTGTGGATTCCAAGTATTGAGGATTCTAAGCATTAACGACTCAATGCATTGAGGTTCAAAGCATTGAGGGTGCTGAGCAATGAGGATGCTAAGCAATGAGGATTCTAAGCTTTGAGGTTTCTAAGCCTTAAGAAGTCTAAGTACTGAGCTTTCTAAGCATTGAGGATTCTAAGCATTAAGGACGCTATGCAGTGAGGTTTCTTAGCATTAAGGATGCTAAGGATTGAGGTTTCAAAGCAAGAAAGTTTCTCAGCGTTAAGGATTCTAAGGAATGCGGATTCTACGCATTGAGAATTCTATGCATTGAGGTTTATAAGCTAAGCATTGAGGATGCTGTGCATTGAAGATTCTAAGCATTGAGGATTCTAAGCTATGCACTGAGGTTTCTAAGCATTAGGGATGCTAAGCATTGAGGTTTCAAAGCAATAAGTTTTCTCAGCGTTGAGGATTCTACGCATTGAGGATTCTATGGAATGAGGTTTCAAAGCAAAGAATGGAGGATGCTAAGCAATGAGGTTTCTAATCATTGAGTATTCTAAGCTAAGCATTGAGCATACTAAGGATTGAGGATGCTAAGCATTACGGTTTCTAAGCATTGAGGATTCTAAGCTATGCAGTGACGATGATAAGTATTGAGGTTTCTAAGCTTTAAGGGCTCTAATCATTGGGGGGATTCTAAGCATTGAGGATTCTAGGCATTGAAGGTTCTAAGTTGAGCATTGAGGATGCTAAGCGTTGAGGATTCTAAGCATTGAGGATTCGAAGATTAAGGATTCTAAGCATTGAGGATTCTATGCATTGAGGATTCTAAGGTATGAATTGAGGATGCTATGCATTGAGGTTTCTAAGCATTAAGGACTGTACGCATTGAGGTTTGTAAGCATTAGGGATGCTAAGCATTGAGGTTTCCAAGCAATAAAATTTCTCAGAGTAGAGGATTCTAAGGTATGAGGATTCTACGCATTGAGATTTCTAAGCAATGCATGGAGGATGCTAAGCACTGAGGATTCTAAGCATTGAGGATTCTAAGCTAAGCATAGAGCATACTAAGGATTGAGGATGCTAAGTATTGAGGTTTCTAAGCATTAAGGACTCTGTGCATTGAGGATTCTAAGCATTGAGGATTCTAAGCATTGAGGATTCTAAGCTAAGCATAGAGCATACTAAGGATTGAGGATGCTAAGCATTGAGGTTTCTAAGCATTGGGTATTCTACGCATTGAGGATGCTAAGCACTGAGGATTCTAAGCATTGAGGTTTCTAAGCAGTGAGGATTCTAAGCTAAGCACTGAGGATGCTAAGTATTGAGGTTTCTAAGCATTAAGGACTCTGTGCATTGAGGTTTCTAAGCATTGAGGATCCTGAGCTTTGAGGATTCTAAGCTAAGCATTGAGGATGCTAAGCATTGAGGACGCTAAGCATTAAAGATGCTAAGCATTGAGTATTCTAAGCATTGAGGATTGTAAGCTATGCATTGAGGATTCTAAACATTGAGGATGTTAAGCATTGAGGATTCTAAGCATTCAGGTCTCTAAGCTATGCATTGAGGATTCTAAGCATTGAGGATTCTAAGCATTCAGGTTTCGAAGCAGTGAGGATTCGAAGCTAAGCACTGAGGATGCTAAGTATTGAGGTTTCTAAGCATTAAGGACTCTGTGCATTGAGGATTCTAAGCATTGAGGATTCTAAGCATTGAGGATTCTAAGCATTGAGGATTCTTAGCTAGGCATTGAGGATGCTAAGCATTGAGGATGCTAAGCATTGAGGATTCTAAGCATTGAGGATTCTAAGCCAAGCATTGAGTTTTCTAATATTTGAGGTTTCTAAACATTAAGGCCTCTATGCATTGAGGTTTGTAAGCATTAGGGATGCTAAGCATTGAGGTTTCAGAGCAATAAAATTTCTAAGCAATGAGGATTCTGCGCATTGAGGTTTCTAAGCAATGCATGGAGGATGCAAAGCATTGAGGTTCCTAAGCAGTGAGGATTCTGAGCTTTGAGTATTCTAAGCTAAGCAATGAGGATGCTAAGCATTGAGGATGCGAAGCAATGAGGATTCTAAGCATTGAGGATTCTAAGCTATGTAATGAGGATGCTAAGCATTGAGGATGCTAAGCATTGAGGATGCTAAGCATTGAGGATTCTAAGCTATGCATGGAGGATTCTAAGCATTGAGGATTCTAAGCATTGAGTATTCTAAGCCAAGCATTGAGTTTTCTAATCTTTGAGGTTTCTAAGCATTAAGGCCTCTATGCATTGAGGTTTGTAAGCATTTGGGATGCTAAGCAATGAGGTTTCAAACAATAAAATTTCTCAGCATTGACGTTTGTAAACATTGAGGATTCTAAGCATTGAGGATTCTAAGCTAAGCATAGAGCATACAAAGGATTGAGGATGCTAAGCATTGAGGTTTCTAAGTATTGGGTATTCTACGCATTGAGGATGCTAAGCACTGAGGATTATAAGCATTGAGGTTTTTAAGCAGTGAGGATTCTAGGCATTGAGGATTCTAGGCAATGAGGATTCTAAGCATTGAGGATTCTAAGCCAGACATTGAGGATTCTAAGCATTGAGGATTCTAAGCATTGAGGATTATAAGCATTGAGGTTTTTAAGCAGTGAGGATTCTAAGCTAAGCACTGAGGATGCTAAGTATTGAGGTTTCTAAGCATTAAGGACTCTGTGCATTGAGGTTTCTAAGCATTGAGGTTTCTAAGCATTGAGGTTTCTAAGCATTGAGGATTCTAAGCTAGACATTGAGGATTCTAAGCATTGAGGATTCTAAGCATTGAGGATTCTAAGCATTGAGGATTCTAAGCAATGAATTGAGGATTCTAAGCATTGAGGATTCTAAGCATTGAGGATTCTAAGCATTGAGGATGCTAAGCATTGAGG
Organism: Coturnix japonica; assembly: GCF_054131305.1. Classification (NCBI taxonomy): domain Eukaryota; kingdom Metazoa; phylum Chordata; class Aves; order Galliformes; family Phasianidae; genus Coturnix; species Coturnix japonica. The sequence continues at coordinate 775,053 of NW_028188972.1, forward strand.
ATTCTAACCCAAGCATTGAGTTTTCTAATCTTTGAGGTTTCTAAACATTAAGGCCTCTATGCACTCAGGTTTGTATACATTAGGGATGCTAAGCATTGAGGTTTCAGAGCAATAAAATTTCTAAGCAATGAGGATTCTACGCATTGAGGTTTCTAAGCAATGCATGGAGGATGCTAAGCATTGAGGTTCCTAAGCAGTGAGGATTCTGAGTTTTGAGGATTCGAAGCTAAGCAATGAGGATGCTAAGCAATGAGGATGCTAAGCATTGAGGATTCTAAGCTATGTAATGGGGATGCTAAGCATTGAGGATTCTAAGCACTGAGGATTCTAATCTCAGCATAGAGCATACTAAGGATTGAGGATGCTAAGCATTGAGGTTTCTAAGCTTTGGGGATTCTACTCATTGAGGATGCTAAGCACTGAGGATTATAAGCTTTCTGGTTTGTAAGCAGTGAGGATTCTATGGTAAGCACTGAGGATGCTAAGTATTGAGGTTTCTAAGCATTAAGGACTCTGTGCATTGAGGTTTCTAAGCATTGAGGATCCTGAGCTTTGAGGATTCTAAGCATTGAGGATGCTAAGCTTTGAGGATTCTAAGCATTGAGGATTCTAAGCATTGAGGATTCTAAGCCAAGCATTGAGGATTCTAAGCATTGAGGATTCTAAGCATTGAGGATTCTAAGCATTGAGGTTTGTAAACATTTGGGATGCTAATCAATGAGGTTTCAAACAATAAAATTTCTCAGCATTGAGGTTTGTAAGCATTGAGGATTCTAAGCATTGAGGATTCTAAGCTAAGCATAGAGCATACTAAGGATTGAGGATGCTAAGCATTGAGGTTTCTAAGGATTGGCGATTCTACACATTGAGGATGCTAAGCACTGAGGATTATAAGCATTGAGGTTTCTAAGCAGTTAGGATTCTAAGCTAAGCACTGAGGATGCTAAGTATTGAGGTTTCTAAGCATTAAGGACTCTGTGCATTGAGGTTTCTAAGCATTGAGGATCCTGAGCTTTGAGGATTCTAAGATATGCATTGAGGATGCTAAGTATTGAGGCTGTTAATCATTGAGGATGCTAAGCATTGAGTTTTGTAAGCTAAGCATTGAGGATGCTAAGCATTGAGGATTCTAAGCATTGAGGATTCTAAGCATTGAGGATTCTAATCTAGGCATTGAGGATTCTAAGCATTGAGGATTGTAAGCTAGGCATTGAGGATTCTAAGCATTGAGGATTCGAAGCATTGAGGTTTCTAAGCAAAGCTTTGAGGATTCTAAGCGTTGAGGATTCTAAGCATTGAGGATGCTAAGCATTGAGGATGCTAAGCATTGAGGATTCTAAGCACTGAGGATTCTAAGCATTGTGGATGCTAAGCATTGAGGATTCTAAGCATTGAGGATTCTAATCTAGGCATTGAGGATTCTAAGCATTGAGGATTCTAAGCATTGAGGATGCTAAGCATTGAGGATGCTAAGCATTGAGGATTCTAGGCATTGAGGATGCTAAGCATTGAGGATGCTAAGCATTGAGGATTCTAAGCATTGAGGATTCTAGGCATTGAGGATGCTAAGCATTGAGGATGCTAAGCATTGAGGATGCTAAGCATTGAGGATTCTAAGCCAAGCATTGAGTTTTCTAATCTTTGTTGTTTCTAAACATTAAGGCCTCTATGCAATGAGGTTTGTAAGCATTAGGGTTGCTAAGCATTGAGGTTTCAGAGCAATAAAATTTCTAAGCAATGAGGATTCTGCGCATTGAGGTTTCTAAGCAATGCATGGAGTATGCTAAGCATTGAGGTTCCTATGCAGTGAGGATTCTGAGCTTTGAGGATTCTAAGCTAAGCAATGACGATGCTAAGCAATGAGGATGCTAAGCAATGAGGTTTCTAAGCTAAGCATTGAGGATGCGAAGCATTGAGGATTCTAACTATTGAGGATTCTAAGCTATGCATGGAGGATTCTAAGCATTGAGGATTCTAAGCATTGAGGATTCTAAGCCAAGCATTGAGTTTTCTAATATTTGAGGTTTCTAAGCATTAAGGCCTCTATGCATTGAGGTTTGTAAGCATTTGGGATGCTAAGCAATGAGGTTTCAAACAATAAAATTTCTCAGCATTGATGTTTGTAAGCATTGAGGATTCTAAGCATTGAGGATTCTAAGCATTGAGTTTTCTAAGCTAAGCATTGAGGATGCTAAGCATTGAGGATTCTAAGCATTCAGGATTCTAAGCATTGAGGATTCTAAGCATTTATTATTCTAATCTAGGCATTGAGGATTCTAAGCATTGAGGATTCTAAGCCTTGAGGATTCTAAGCATTGAGGTTTCTAAGCTGAGCATGGAGGATTCTAAGTATTGAGGATGCTAAGCATTGAGGATGCTAAGCATTGAGGATGCTAAGCATTGTGGATTCTAAGCATTGAGGATTCTAAGCATTGAGGATTCTAAGCTAGGCATTGAGGATTCTAAGCATTGAGGTTTCTAAGCAAAGCATTCAGGTTTCTAAGCATTGAGGATGCTAAGCATTGAGGATGCTAAGCATTGAGGATGCTAAGCAATGAGGATGCTAAGCATTGAGGATGCTAAGCATTGAGGATTCTAAGCATTGAGGTTTCTAAGCTAAGCATTGAGGATGCGAAGCATTGAGGATTCTAACTAATGAGGATTCTAAGCAATGCATGGAGAATGCTAAGCACTGAGGATTCTAAGCATTGAGGATTCTAAGCTATGCATGGAAGATTCTAAGCATTGAGGATTCTAAGCATAGAGGATTCTAAGCCAAGCACTGAGTTTTCTAATCTTTGAGGTTTCTAAGCATTAATGCCTCTATGTATTGAGGTTTGTAAGCATTTGGGATGCTAAGCAATGAGGTTTCAAACAATAAAATTTCTCAGCATTGAGGTTTGTAAGCATTGAGGATTCTAAGCATTGAGGATTCTAAGCTAAGCATAGAGCATACTAAGGATTGAGGATGCTAAGCATTGAGGATTCTAAGCATTGAGGATTCTAAGCTATGCATTGAGGATTCTAAACATTGAGGATGTTAAGCATTGAGGATTCAAAGCATTGAGGATTCTAAGCATTGAGGATTCTAAGCATTGAGGATTCTAATCTAGGCATTGAGGATTCTAAGCATTGAGGATTCTAAGCATTGAGGATTCTAAGCATTGAGGTTTCTAAGCTAAGCATGGAGGATTCTAAGCATTGAGGATGCTAAGTATTGAGGATGCTAAGCATTGAGGATGCTAAGCATTGAGGATTCTAAGCATTGAGGATTCTAAGCATTGAGGATTCTAAGCATTGAGGATTCTAAGCTAGGCGTTGAGGATTCTAAGCATTGAGGATTCTAAGCTCTGAGGTTTCTAAGCAAAGCATTGAGGATGCTAAGCATTGAGGATGCTAAGCATTGAGGATGCTAAGCATTGAGGATTCTAAGCATTGAGGATGCTAAGCATTGAGGATGCTAAGCATTGAGGATGGTAAGCATTGAGGATTCTAAGCTTTGAGGATGCTAAGCATTGAGGATGCTAAGCATTGAGGATTCTAAGCATTGAGGATTCTAAGCTATGTAATGAGGATGCTAAGCATTGAGGATTCTAAGTATTGAGGTTTCTATGCTAAGCATTGAGGATGCGAAGCATTGAGGATTCTAACTATTGAGGTTTCTAAGCAATGCATGGAGGATTCTAAGCATTGAGGATTCTAAGCATTGAGGATTCTAAGCATTGAGGATGCTAAGCATTGAGGATGCTAAGCATTGAGGATGCTAAGCATTGAGGATTCTAAGATTTGGGGATGCTAAGCATTGAGGATTCTAAGCATTGAGGATGCTAAGCATTGAGTATTCTAAGCATTGAGGATTCTAAGCATTGAGGATTCTAAGCATTGAGGATTCTAAGCATTCAGGTTTCTAAACAGTGAGGATTCTAAGCTAAGCTCTTAGGATGCTAAGTATTGAGGTTTCTAAGCATTAAGGATTCTGTGCATTGAGGTTTCTAAGCATTGAGGATTCTAAGCATTGAGTTTTCTAAGCTAAGCATTGAGGATGCTAAGCATTGAGGATTCTAAGCATGGAGGATTCTAAGCATTGAGGATTCTAAGCTATGAGGATTCTAAGCCAAGCATTGAATTTTCTAATCTTTGAGGTTTCTAAGCATTAAGGCCTCTATTCATTGAGGTTTCTAAGCATTTGGGATGCTAAGCAATGAGGTTTCAAACAATAAAATTTCTCAGCATTGAGGTTTGTAAGCATTGAGGATTCTAAGCATTGAGGATTCTAAGCTAAGCATAGAGCATACTAAGGATTGAGGATGCTAAGCACTGAGGATTCTAAGCATTGAGGATTCTAAGCTATGCATTGAGGATTGTAAACATTGAGGATGTTAAGCATTGAGTATTCTAAGCATTGAGATTTCTAAGCTAAGCATTGAGGATGCTAAGCATTGAGGATTCTAAGCATTGAGGATTCTAAGCATTGAGGATTCTAAGCATTGAGGATTCTAATCTAGGCATTGAGGATTCTAAGCATTGAGGATTCTAAGCCTTGAGGATTCTAAGCATTGAGGTTTCTAAGCTGAGCATGGAGGATTCTAAGTATTGAGGATGCTAAGCATTGAGGAAGCTAAGCATTGAGGATGCTAAGCATTGAGGATGCTAAGCATTGAGGATTCTAAGCATTGAGGATTCTAAGCAAAGCATTCAGGTTTCTAAGCATTGAGGATACTAAGCATTGAGGATGCTAAGCATTGAGGATGCTAAGCATTGAGGATGCTAAGCACTGAGGATTCAAAGCTAGGCATTGAGGATTCTAAGCATTGAGGTTTCTAAGCAAAGCATTCAGGTTTCTAAGCATTGAGGATACTAAGCATTGAGGATGCTAAGCATTGAGGATGCTAAGCATTGAGGATGCTAAGCATTGAGGATTCTAAGCTATGCATGGAGGATTCTAAGCATTGAGGATTCTAAGCATAGAGGATTCTAAGCCAAGCATTGAGTTTTCTAATCTTTGAGGTTTCTAAGCATTAAGGCCTCTATGCATTGGGGTTTGTAAGCATTTGGGATGCTAAGCAATGAGGTTTCAAACAATAAAATTTCTCAGCATTGAGGTTTGTAAGCATTGAGGATTCTAAGCATTGAGGATTCTAAGCTAAGCATAGAGCATACTAAGGATTGAGGATGCTAAGCATTGAGGATTCTAAGCATTGAGGATTCTAAGCTATGCATTGAGGATTCTAAACATTGAGGATGTTAAGCATTGAGGATTCTAAGCATTGAGTTTTCTAAGCTAAGCATTGAGGATGCTAAGCATTGAGGATTCTAAGCATTGAGGATTCTAAGCATTGAGGATTCTAAGCATTGAGGATTCTAAGCATTGAAAATTCTAATCTAGGCATTGAGTATTCTAAGCATTGAGGATTCTAAGCATTGAGGATTCTAAGCATTGAGGTTTCTAAGCTAAGCATGGAGGAGTCTAAGCATTGAGGATGCTAAGTATTGAGGATGCAAAGCATTGAGGATGCTAAGCATTGAGGATTCTAAGCATTGAGGTTTCTAAGCATTGAGGATGCTAAGCACTGAGGATGCTAAGCATTGAGGATTCTAGGCATTGAGGATGCTAAGCATTGAGGATTCTAAGCATTGAGGATTCTAAGCATTGAGGTTTCTAAGCATTGAGGATGCTAAGCACTGAGGATGCTAAGCATTGAGGATTCTAGGCATTGAGGATGCTAAGCATTGAGGATTCTAAGCATTGAGGATTCTAAGCCAAGCATTGAGTTTTCTAATCTTTGTTGTTTCTAAACATTAAGGCCTCTATGCAATGAGGTTTGTAAGCATTAGGGTTGCTAAGCATTGAGGTTTCAGAGCAATAAAATTTCTAAGCAATGAGGATTCTGCGCATTGAGGTTTCTAAGCAATGCATGGAGGATGCTAAGCATTGAGGTTCCTAAGCAGTGAGGATTCTGAGCTTTGAGGATTCTAAGCTAAGCAATGAGGATGCTAAGCAATGAGGATGCTAAGCAATGAGGATGCTAAGCATTGAGGATTCTAAGCATTGAGGTTTCTAAGCTAAGCATTGTGGATGCGAAGCATTGAGGATTCTAAGTATTGAGGTTTCTATGCTAAGCATTGAGGATGCTAAGCATTGAGGATGCTAAGCATTGAGGATTCTAAGCATTGAGGATTCTAGGCATTGAGGATGCTAAGCATTGAGGATGCTCAGCATTGAGGATGCTAAGCATTGAGGATTCTAAGCATTGAGGATTCTAAGCATTGAGGATTCCAAGCATTGAGGATTCTAGGCATTGAGGATGCTAAGCATTGAGTATTCTAAGCACTGAGGATTCTAAGCATTGAGGATTCTAAGCATTGAGGATTCTAAGCATTGAGGTTTCTAAGCTAAGCATGGAGGATTCTAAGCATTGAGGATGCTAAGTATTGAGGATGCTAAGCATTGAGGATGCTAAGCATTGAGGATGCTAAGCATTGAGGATTCTAAGCATTGAGGTTTCTAAGCAAAGCATTGAGGTTTCTAAGCATTGAGGATGCTAAACATTGAGGATGCTAAGCATTGAGGATGCTAAGCATTGAGGATTCTAAGCATTGAGGATTGTAGGCATTGAGGATGCTAAGCATTGAGGATGCTCAGCATTGAGGATGCTAAGCATTGAGGATTCTAAGCATTGAGGATTCTAAGCCAATCATTGAGTTTTCTAATCTTTGAGGTTTCTAAGCATTAAGGCCTCTATGCATTGAGGTTTGCAAGCATTTGGGATGCTAAGCAATGAAGTTTCAAACAATAAAATTTCTCAGCATTGAGGTTTGTAAGCATTGAGGATTCTAAGCATTGAGGATTCTAAGCTAAGCATAGAGCATACTAAGGATTGAGGATGCTAAGCATTGCGGATTCTAAGCATTGAGGATTCTAAGCTATGCATTGAGGATTCTAAGCATTGAGGATTCTAAGCATTGAGGATTCTAAGCATTGAGGATTCTAATCTAGGCATTGAGGATTCTAAGCACTGAGGATTCTAAGCATTGAGGATTCTAAGCATTGAGGATTCTAAGCATTGAGGTTTCTAAGCTAAGCATGGAGGATTCTAAGCATTGAGGATGCTAAGTATTGAGGATGCTAAGCATTGAGGATGCTAAGCATTGAGGATGCTAAGCATTGAGGATTCTAAGCATGGAGGATTCTAAGCATTGAGGATTCTAAGCATTGAGGTTTCTAAGCAAAGCATTGAGGTTTCTAAGCATTGAGGATGCTAAGCATTGAGGATGCTAAGCATTGAGGATGCTAAGCATTGAGGATTCTAAGCATTGAGGATTCTAGGCATTGAGGATGCTAAGCATTGAGGATGATAAGCATTCAGGATGCGAAGCATTGAGGATTCTAACTATTGAGGATTCTAAGCAATGCATGGAGATTGCTAAGCATTGAGGATTCCAAGCATTGAGGATTCTAAGCATTGAGGATTCAAAGCTATGCATGGAGGATGCTAAGCATTGAGGATTCTAAGCATTGAGGATTCTAAGCCAAGCATTGAGTTTTCTAATCTTTGAGGTTTCTAAGCATTAAGGCCTCTATGCATTGAGGTTTGTAAGCATTTGGGATGCTAAGCAATGAGGTTTCAAACAATAAAATTTCTCAGCATTGAGGTTTGTAAGCATCGAGGATTCTAAGCATTGAGGATTCTAAGCTAAGCATAGAGCATACTAAAGATTGAGGATGCTAAGCATTGAGGTTTCTAAGCATTGGGGATTATACGCGTTGAGGATGCTAAGCACTGAGGATTCTAAGTATTGAGGTTTCTAAGCATTAAGGACTCTGTGCATTGAGGTTTCTAAGCATTGAGGATCCTGAGCTTTGAGGATTCTAAGATATGCATTGAGGATGCTAAGGATTGAGGATGCTAAGCATTGAGGATGCTAAGCATTGAGGTTTCTAAGCTTAGCATTGAGGATTCTAAGCATTCAGGTTTCTAAGCATTGAGGATTCTAAGCCAAGCATTGAGTTTTCTTATTTTTGAGGTTTCTAAACATTAAGGCCTCTATGCACTGAGGTTTGTAAGCATTAGGGATGCTAAGCATTGAGGTTTCAGAGCAATAAAATTTCTAAGCAATGAGGATTCTACGCATTGAGGTTTCTAAGCAATGCATGGAGGATGCTAAGCATTGAGGTTCCTAAGCAGTGAGGATTCTGAGGTTTGAGGATTCGAAGCTAAGCAATGAGGATGCTAAGCATTGAGGATGCTAAGCATTGAGGATTCTAAGCTATGTAATGGGGATACAAAGCATTGAGAATGCTAAGCATTGAGGATTCTAAGCATTGAGGATTCTAAGCTAAGCATAGAGCATACTAAGGATTGAGGATGCTAAGCATTGAGGTTTCTAAGCATTGGGGATTCTACGCATTGAGGATGCTAAGCACTGAGGATTATAAGCATTGAGGTTTCTAAGCAGTGAGGATTCTAAGCATTGAAGATTCTAAGCAGTGAGGCTTCTAAGCTAAGCACTGAGGATGCTAAGTATTGAGGTTTCTAAGCATTAAGGACTCTGTGCATTGAGGTTCCTAAGCATTGAGGATTCTAAGCATTGAGGATTCTAAGCATTGAGGATTCTAAGCATAGAGGATTCTAAGCCAAGCATTGAGTTTTCTAATCTTTGAGGTTTCTAAGCATTAAGGCCTCTATGCATTGAGGTTTGTAAGCATTTGGGATGCTAAGCAATGAGGTTTCAAACAATAAAATTTCTCAGCATTGAGGTTTGTAAGCATTGAGGATTCTAAGCATTGAGGATTCTAAGCTAAGCATAGAGCATACTAAGGATTGAGGATGCTAAGCATTGAGGATTCTAAGCATTGAGGATTCTAAGCTATGCATTGAGGATTCTAAACATTGAGGATGTTAAGCATTGAGGATTCTAAGCATTGAGTTTTCAAAGCTAAGCATTGAGGATGCTAAGCATTGAGGATTCTAAGCATTGAGGATTCTAAGCTTTGAGGATTCTAAGCATTGAGGATTCTAAGCATTGAGGATTCTAATCTAGGCATTGAGGATTCTAAGCATTGAGGATTCTAACCATTGAGGATTCTAAGCATTGAGGTTTCTAAGCTAAGCATGGAGGATGCTAAGCATTGAGGATGCTAAGCATTGAGGATGCTAAGCATTGAGGATTCTAAGCATTGAGGATTCTAAGCTAGGCATTGAGGATTCTAAGCATTGAGGATTCTAAGCATTGAGGATTCTAAGCAAAGTATTGAGGTTTCTAAGCATTGAGGATGCTAAGCATTGAGGATGCTAAGCATTGAGGATGCAAAGCATTGAGGATTCTAAGCATTGAGGATTCTAGGCATTGAGGATGCTAAGCATTGAGGATGCTAAGCATTGAGGATTCTAAGCATTGAGGATTCTAAGCTATGCATGGAGGATGCTAAGCATTGAGGATTCTACGCGTTGAGGATGCTAAGCACTGAGGATTCTAAGCATTGAGGTTTCTAAGCAGTGAGGATTCTAAGCTAAGCAATGAGGATGCTAAGTATTGAGGTTTCTAAGCATTAAGAACTCTGTGCATTAAGGTTTCTAAGCATTGAGGATACTGAGCTTTGAGGATTCTAAGATATGCATCGAGGATGCTAAGCATTGAGGATGCTAAGTATTGAGGTTTCTAAGCATTGAGAATGCTAAGCATTGAGGATTCTAAGCATTGAGGATTCTAAGCTATGCATTGAGGAATCTAAACATTGAGGATGTTAAGCATTGAGGATTCTAAGCTAAGCACTGAGAATGCTAAGTATTGAGGATTTTAAGAATTAAGGACTCTGTGCATTGAGGTTTCTAAGCATTGAGGATACTAAGCATTGAGGATTCTAAGCATTGAGGATTCCAAGCATTGAGGATTCTAAGCATTGAGGATTCCAAGCATTGAGGATGCTAAGCATTGAGGATTCTAAGCATTGAGGATTCTAAGCATTGAGGATTCTAAGCATTGAGGATTCCAAGCATTGAGGATGCTAAGCATTGAGGATTCTAAGCATTGAGGATTCTAAGCTATGTAATGAGGATGCTAAGCATTGAGGATGCTAAGCATTGAGGATTCTATGCATTGAGGATTCTAAACATTGAGGATTCTAAGCCAAGCATTGAGTTTTCTAATCTTTGCTGTTTCTAAACATTAATGCCTCTATGCACTGAGATTTGTAAGCATTAGGGATGCTAAGCATTGAGGTTTCAGAGCAATAAAATTTCTAAGCAATGAGGATTCTACGCATTGAGGTTTCTAAGCAATGCATGGAGGATGCTAAGCATTGAGGTTCCTAAGCAGTGAGGATTCTGAGCTTTGAGGATTCGAAGCTAAGAAATGAGGATGCTAAGCATTGAGGATGCTAAGCATTGAGGATTCTAAGCTATGTAATGGGGATACAAAGCATTGAGGATGCTAAGCATTGAGGATTCTAAGCATTGAGGATTCTTATCTAAGCATAGAGCATAATAAGGATTGAGGATGCTAAGCATTGAGGTTTCTAAGCATTGGGGATTCTAAGCATTGAGGATGCTAAGCACTGAGGATTATAAGCATTGAGGTTTCTAAGTAGTGAGGATTCTAAGCATTGAAGTTTCTAAGCAGTGAGGATTCTAAGCTAAGCACTGAGGATGCTAAGTACTGAGGTTTCTAAGCATTAAGGACTCTGTGCATTGAGGTTCCTAAGCATTGAGGATTCTAAGCATTGAGGATTCTAAGCATTGAAGATTCTAAGCATAGAGGATTCTAAGCCAAGCATTGAGTTTTCTAATCTTTGAGGTTTCTAAGCATTAAGGCCTCTATGCATTGAGGTTTGTAAGCATTTGGGATGCTAAGCAATGAGGTTTCAAACAATAAAATTTCTCAGCATTGAGGTTTGTAAGCATTGAGGATTCTAAGCATTGAGGATTCTAAGCTAAGCATAGAGCATACTAAGGATTGAGGATGCTAAGCATTGAGGATTCTAAGCATTGAGGATTCTAATCATTGAGGATGTTAAGCATTGAGGATTCTAAGCATTGAGTTTTCTAAGCTAAGCATTGAGGATTCTAAGCATTGAGGATTCTAAGCATTGAGGATTCTAAGCACTGAGGATTCTAAGCATTGAGGATTCTAAGCATTGAGGATTCTAATCTAGGCATTGAGGGTTCTAAGCATTGAGGATTCTAAGCATTGAGGATTCTAAGCATTGAGTTTTCTAAGCTAAGCATGGAGGATTCTAAGCATTGAGGATGCTAAGTATTGAGGATGCTAAGCATTAAGGATGCTAAGCATTGAGGATGCTAAGCATTGAGGATTCTAAGCATTGAGGATTCTAATCTAGGCATTGAGGATTCTAAGCATTGAGGATTCTAAGCATTGAGGATTCTAAGCATTGAGGATGCTAAGTATTGAGGATGCTAAGCATTGAGGATGCTAAGCATTGAGGATGCTAAGCATTGAGGATTCTAAGCATTGAGGATTCTAAGCATTGAGGATTCTAAGCTAGGCATTGAGGATTCTAAGCATTGAGGATTCTAACCATTGAGGTTTCTAAGCAAAGCATTGAGGTTTCTAAGCATTGAGGATGCTAAGCATTGAGGATGCTAAGCATTGAGGATTCTAAGCATTGAGGATTCTATGCTATGTAATGAGGATGCTAAGCATTGAGGATGCTAAGCATTGAGGATTCTATGCATTGAGGATTCTAAACATTGAGGATTCTAAGCCAAGCATTGAGTTTTCTAATCTTTGCTGTTTCTAAACATTAAGGCCTCTATGCACTGAGGTTTGTAAGCATTAGGGATGCTAAGCATTGAGGTTTCAGAGCAACAAAATTTCTAAGCAATGAGGATTCTACGCATTGAGGTTTCTAAGCAATGCATGGAGGATGCTAAGCATTGAGGTTCCTAAGCAGTGAGGATTCTGAGCTTTGAGGATTCGAAGCTAAGCAATGAGGATGCTAAGCATTGAGGATGCTAAGCATTGAGGATTCTAAGCTATGTAATGGGGATACAAAGCATTGAGGATGCTAAGCATTGAGGATTCTAAGCATTGAGGATTCTAAGCTAAGCATAGAGCATACTAAGGAGTGAGGATGCTAAGCATTGAGGTTTCTAAGCATTGGGGATTCTACGCATTGAGGATGCTAAGCACTGAGGATTATAAGCATTGAGGTTTCTAAGCAGTGAGGATTCTAAGCATTGAAGTTTCTAAGCAGTGAGGCTTCTAAGCTAAGCACTGAGGATGCTAAGTATTGAGGTTTCTAAGCATTAAGGACTCTGTGCATTGAGGTTCCTAAGCATTGAGGATTCTAAGCATTGAGGATTCTAAGCATTGAGGATTCTAAGCATAGAGGATTCTAAGCCAAGCATTGAGTTTTCTAATCTTTGAGGTTTCTAAGCATTAAGGCCTCTATGCATTGAGGTTTGTAAGCATTTGGGATGCTAAGCAATGAGGATTCAAACAATAAAATTTCTCAGCATTGAGGTTTGTAAGCATTGAGGATTCTAAGCATTGAGGATTCTAAGCTAAGCACAGAGCATACTAAGGATTGAGGATGCTAAGCATTGAGGATTCTAAGCATTGAGGATTCTAAGCTATGCATTGAGGATTCTAAACATTGAGGATGTTAAGCATTGAGGATTCTAAGCATTGAGTTTTCTAAGCTAAGCATGGAGGATTCTAAGCATTGAGGATGCTAAGCATTGAGGATGCTAAGCATTGAGGATGCTAAGCATTGAGGATTCTAAGCATTGAGGATTCTAAGCATTGAGGATTCTAAGCTAGGCATTGAGGATTCTAAGCATTGAGGATTCTAAGCATTGAGGATTCTAAGCAAAGTATTGAGGTTTCTAAGCATTGAGGATGCTAAGCATTGAGGATGCAAAGCATTGAGGATTCTAAGCATTGAGGATTCTAAGCATTGAGGATTCTAAGCATTGAGGATTCTAAGCTAGGCATTGAGGATTCTAAGCATTGAGGATTCTAAGCATTGAGGATTCTAAGCAAAGTATTGAGGTTTCTAAGCATTGAGGATGCTAAGCATTGAGGATGCAAAGCATTGAGGATTCTAAGCATTGCGGATTCTAGGCATTGAGGATGCTAAGCATTGAGGATGCTAAGCATTGAGGATGCTAAGCATTGAGGATTCTAAGCATTGAGGATTCTAAGCTATGCATGGAGGATGCTAAGCATTGAGGATTCTACGCGTTGAGGATGCTAAGCACTGAGGATTCTAAGCATTGAGGTTTCTAAGCAGTGAGGATTCTAAGCTAAGCAATGAGGATGCTAAGTATTGAGGTTTCTAAGCATTAAGAACTCTGTGCATTAAGGTTTCTAATCATTGAGGATACTGAGCTTTGAGGATTCTAAGATATGCATCGAGGATGCTAAGCATTGAGGATGCTAAGTATTGAGGTTTCTAAGCATTGAGAATGCTAAGCATTGAGGATTCTAAGCATTGAGGATTCTAAGCTATGCATTGAGGAATCTAAACATTGAGGATGTTAAGCATTGAGGATTCTAAGCTAAGCACTGAGAATGCTAAGTATTGAGGATTCTAAGAATTAAGGACTCTGTGCATTGAGGTTTCTAAGCATTGAGGATGCTAAGCATTGAGGTTTCTAAGCATTGAGGATACTAAGCATTGAGGATTCTAAGCATTGAGGATTCCAAGCATTGAGGATGCTAAGCATTGAGGATTCTAAGCATTGAGGATTCTAAGCTATGTAATGAGGATGCTAAGCATTGAGGATGCTAAGCACTGAGGATTCTATGCATTGAGGATTCTAAACATTGAGGATTCTAAGCCAAGCATTGAGTTTTCTAATCTTTGTGGTTTCTAGAAATTAAGGCCTCTATGCACTGAGGTTTGTAAGCATTAGGGATGCTAAGCATTGAGGTTTCAGATCAATAAAATTTCTAAGCAATGAGGATTCTACGCATTGAGGTTTCTAAGCAATGCATGGAGGATGCTAAGCATTGAGGTTCCTAAGCAGTGAGGATTCTGAGCTTTGAGGATTCGAAGCTAAGCAATGAGGATGCTAAGCATTGAGGATGCTAAGCATTGAGGATTCTAAGCTATGTAATGGGGATACAAAGCATTGAGGATGCTAAGCATTGAGGATTCTAAGCATTGAGGATTCTAAGCTAAGCATAGAGCATACTAAGGATTGAGGATGCTAAGCATTGAGGTTTCTAAGCATTGGGGATTCTACGCATTGAGGATGCTAAGCACTGAGGATTATAAGCATTGAGGTTTCTAAGCAGTGAGGATTCTAAGCATTGAAGTTTCTAAGCAGTGAGGATTCTAAGCTAAGCACTGAGGATGCTAAGTATTGAGGTTTCTAAGCATTAAGGACTCTGTGCATTGAGGTTCCTAAGCATTGAGGATTCTAAGCATTGAGGATTCTAAGCATAGAGGATTCTAAGCATAGAGGATTCTAAGCCAAGCATTGAGTTTTCTAATCTTTGAGGTTTCTAAGCATTAAGGCCTCTATGCATTGAGGTTTGTAAGCATTTGGGATGCTAAGCAAAGAGGTTTCAAACAATAAAATTTCTCAGCATTGAGGTTTGTAAGCATTGAGGATTCTAAGCATTGAGGATTCTAAGCTAAGCATAGAGCATACTAAGGATTGAGGATGCTAAGCATTGAGGTTTCTAAGCATTGGGGATTCTACGCGTTGAGGATGCTAAGCACTGAGGATTCTAAGTATTGAGGTTTCTAAGCATTATGGACTCTGTGCATTGAGGTTTCTAAGCATTGAGGATCCTGAGCTTTGAGGATTCTAAGCGTAGCATTGAGGATTCTAAGCATTCAGGTTTCTAAGCAGTGAGGATTCTAAGCTAAGCACTGAGAATGCTAAGTATTGAGGTTTCTAAGCATTAAGGACTCTGTGCATTGAGCTTTCTAAGCATTGAGGATTCTAAGCATTGAGGATTCTAAGCTAGGCATTGAGGATTCTAAGCATTGAGGATTCTAAGCATTGAGGATTCTAAGCATTGAGGTTTCTAAGCATTGAGGATGCTAAGCATTGAGGTTTCTAAGCATTGAGGATGCTAAGCATTGAGGTTTCTAAGCTTAGCATTGAGGATTCTAAGCATTGAGGATTCTAAGCATTCAGGTTTCTAAGCAGTGAGGATTCTAAGCTAAGCACTGAGGATGCTAAGTATTGAGGTTTCTAAGCATTAAGGATTCTGTGCATTGAGCATTCTAAGCATTGAGGATTCTAAGCACTGAGGATTCTAAGCTAGGCATTGAGGATTCTAAGCATTGAGGATGCTAAGCATTGAGGATTCTAAGCATTGAGGTTTCTAAGCTAAGCATTGAGGATTCTAAGCATTGAGGATTCTAAGCATTGAGGATGCTAAGCATTGAGGATGCTAAGCATTGAGGATGCTAAGCATTGAGGATGCTAAGCATTGAGGATGCTAAGAATTGAGGATGCTAAGTATTGAGGATGCTAAGCATTGAGGATTCTAAGCATTGAGGATTCTAAGCATTGAGGATTCTATGCTAAGCACTGAGAATGCTAAGTATTGAGGTTTCTAAGCATTAAGGACTCTGTGCATTGAGGTTTCTAAGCATTGAGGATCCTGAGCTTTGAGGATTCTAAGCTATGCATTGAGGAGGCTAAGCATTGAGGATTCTAAGCATTGAGGATTCTAAGCATTGAGGATGCTAAGCATTAAGGATTCTAAGCCAAGCATTGAGTTTTCTAATCTTTGTTGTTTCTAAACATTAAGCCCTCTATGCAATGAGGTTTGTAAGCATTAGGGTTGCTAAGCATTGAGGTTTCAGAGCAATAAAATTTCTAAGCAATGAGGATTCTGCGCATTGAGGTTTCAATGCAATGCATGGAGGATGCTAAGCACTGAGGTTCCTAAGCAGTGAGGATTCTGAGCTTTGAGGATTCTAAGCTAAGCAATGAGGATGCTAAGCAATGAGGATGCTAAGCATTGAGGATGCTAAGCATTGAGGATGCTAAGCATTGAGGATTCTAAGCATTGAGGTTTCTAAGCTAAGCACTGAGGATGCGAAGCATTGAGGATTCTAACTATTGAGGATTCTAAGCAATGCATGGAGGATACTAAGCATTGAGGATTCTAAGCATTGAGGATTCTAAGCTATGCATGGAGGATTCTAAGCATTGAGGATTCTAAGCATTGAGGATTCTAAGCCAAGCATTGAGTTTTCTAATCTTTGAGGTTTCTAAGCATTAAGGCCTCTATGCATTGAGGTTTGTAAGCATTTGGGATGCTAAACAATGAAGTTTCAAACAATAAAATTTCTCAGCATTGAGGTTTGTAAGCATTGAGGATTCTAAGCATTGAGGATTCTAAGCTAAGCAAAGAGCATACTAAGGATTGAGGATGCTAAGCATTGAGGCTTCTAAGCATTGAGGATTCTAAGCTATGCATTGAGGATTCTAAACATTGAGGATGTTAAGCATTGAGGATTCTAAGCATTGACTTTTCTAAGCTATGCATTGAAGATGCTATGCATTGAGGATGCTATGCATTGAGGATGCTAAGCATTGAGGATTCTAAGCATTGAGGATTCTAAGCACTGAGGATTCTAAGCATTGAGGATTCTAAGCATTGAGGATTCTAATCTAGGCATTGAGGATTCCAAGCATTGAGGATGCTAAGCATTGAGGATGCTAAGCATTGAGGATTCTAAGCATTGAGGATTCTAAGTATTGAGGATTCTAAGCTAGGCATTGAGGATTCTAAGCATTGAGGATTCTAAGCATTGAGGTTTCTAAACAAAGCATTGAGGATGCTAAGCATTGAGGATTCTAAGCATTGAGGATTCTAAGCATTGAGGATGGTAAGCATTGAGGATGGTAAGCATTGAGGATGGGAAGCATTGAGGATGATAAGCATTGAGGATGCTAAGCATTGAGGATGCTAAGCATGGAGGATTCTAAGCATTGAGGATTCTAAGCATTGAGGATTCTAAGCATTGAGGTTTATAAGCTAAGCATTGAGGATGCGAAGCATTGAGTATTCTAACTATTGAGGATTCTAAGCTAGGCATTGAGGATTCTAAACATTGAGGATTCTACGCATTGAGGATGCTAAGCATTGAGGATTCTAGGATTTGAGGATGCTAAGCATTGAGGATGCTAAGCATTGAGGATGGTACGCATTGAGGATTCTAAGCCAAGCATTGAGTTTTCTAATCTTTGTTGTTTCTAGACATTAAGCCCTCTATGCACTGAGGTTTGTAAGCATTAGGGTTGCTAAGCATTGAGGTTTCAGAGCAGTAAAATTTCTAAGCAATGAGGATTCTGCGCATTGAGGTTTCTAAGCAATGCATGGAGGATGCTAAGCATTGAGGTTCTTAAGCAGTGAGGATTCTGAGCTTTGAGGATTCTAAGCTAAGCAATGAGGATGCTAAGCAATGAGGATACAAAGCATTGAGGATGCTAAGCATTGAGGATTCTAAGCATTGAGGTTTCTAAGCTAAGCATTGTGGATGCGAAGCATTGAGGATTCTAACTATTGAGGATTCTAAGCAATGCATGGAGGATGCTAAGCATTGAAGATACTAAGCATTGAGGATTCTAAGCATTGAGGATTCTAAGCCAAGCATTGAGTTTTCTAATCTTTGAGGTTTCTAAGCATTAAGGCCTCTATGCATTGAGGTTTGTAAGCATTTGGGATGCTAAGCAATGAGGTTTCAAACAATAAAATTTCTCAGCATTGAGGTTTGTAAGCATTGAGGATTCTAAGCACTGAGGATTCTAAGCTAAGCATAGAGCATACTAAGGATTGAGGATGCTAAGCATTGAGGTTTCTAAGCATTGGGGATTCTACGCGTTGAGGATGCTAAGCACTGAGGATTCTAAGTATTGAGGTTTCTCAGCATTATGGACTCTGTGCATTGAGGTTTCTAAGCATTGAGGATCCTGAGCTTTGAGGAATCTAAGATATGCATTGAGGTTGCTAAGCATTGAGGATACTATGCATTGAGGTTTCTAAGCGTAGCATTGAGGATTCTAAGCATTGAGATTTCTAAGTAGTGAGGATTCTAAGCTAAGCACTGAGGATGCTAAGTATTGAGGTTTCTAAGCATTAAGGACTCTGCATTGAGGTTTCTAAGCATTGAGGATCCTGAGCTTTGGGGATTCTAAGCTATGCATTGAGGATGCTAAGCATTGAGGATTCAAAGCATTGAGGATTCTAAGCATTGAGGTTTCTAAGCATTGAGGATGCTAAGCATTGAGGTTTATAAGCTTAGCATTGAGGATTCTAAGCATTGAGGATTCTAAGCATTCAGGTTTCTAAGCAGTGAGGATTCTAAGCTAAGCACTGAGGATGCTAAGTATTGAGGTTTCTAAGCATTAAGGACTCTGTGCATTGATGTTTCTAAGCATTGAGGATTCTAAGCATTGAGGATTCTAAGCATTGAGGATTCTAAGCATTGAGGATTCTAAGCATTGAGGATGTTAAGCATTGAGGATTCTAAGCCTTGAGGTTTCTAAGCTAAGCATTGAGGATTCTAAGCATCGAGGAATCTAAGCATTGAGGATTCTAAGCATTCAGGTTTCTAAGCAGTGAGGATTCTACGCTAAGCACTGAGGATGCTAAGTATTGAGGTTTCTAAGCATTAAGGACTCTGTGCATTGAGGTTTCTAAGCATTGAGGATTCTAAGCAATGAGGATTCTAAGCATTGAGGATTCTCAGCATTGTGGATTCTAAGCATTGAGGATGCTAAGCATTGAGGATGCTAAGCACTGAGGATTCTAAGCATTGAGGATTCTAAGCAGTGAGGATTCTAAGCATTGAGGATTCTAAGCATTGAGGTTTCTAAGCATTGAGGATTCTAAGCATTGAGGATGCTAAGCATTGAGGATTCTAAGCTATGTAATGAGGATGCTATACATTGAGGATTCTAACTATTGAGGATTCTAAGCAATGCATGGAGGATGCTAAGCATTGAGGATTCTAAGCATTGGGGATTCTAAGCATTGAGGATTCTAACCCAAGCACTGAGTTTTCTAATCTTTGAGGTTTCTAAGCATTAAGACATCTATGCATTTAGGTTTGTAAGCATTTGGGATGCTAAGCAATGAGGTTTCAAACAATAAAATTTCTCAGCATAGAGGTTGGTAAGCATTGAGGATTCTAAGCATTGAGGATTCTAAGCTAAGCATAGAGCATACTAAGGATTGAGGATGCTAAACATTGAGGTTTCTAAGCATTGGGCATTCTACGCGTTGAGGATGCTATGCACTGAGGATTCTAAGCATTGAGGTTTCTAAGCAAAGGATTCTAAGCTAAGCACTGAGGATGCTAAGTATTGAGGTTTCTAAGCATTAAGGACTCTGTGCATTGAGGTTTCTAAGCATTGAGGATCCTGAGCTTTGAGGATTCAAAGATATGCATTGAGGATGCTAAGGATTGAGGTTTCTGAGCTTAGCATTGAGGATTCTAATCATTGAGGATTCTAAGCATTGAGGATTCTAAGCATTGAGGATTCTAAGCATTGAGGATGCTAAGTATTGAGGTTTCTAAGCATTAAGGACTCTGTGCATTGAGGATTCTAAGCATTGAGGATTCTAAGCATTGAGGATTCTAAGCATTAAGGATTCTCAGCATTAAGGATTCTAAGCAGTGAGGATTCTAAGCATTGAGGTTTCTAAGGTAAGCATTGAGGATTCTAAGCATTGAGGATTCTAAGCATTGAGGTTTCTAAGCTAAGCATTGAAGATTCTAAGCATTGAGGATTCTAAGCATTGAGGATTCTAAGCCAAGCATTGAGTTTTCTAATCTTTGAGGTGTCTAAGCATTAAGGCCTCTATGCATTGAGGTTTGTAAGCATTTGGGATGCTATGCAATGAGGTTGCAAACAATAAAATTTCTCAGCATTGAGGTTTGTAAGCATTGAGGATTCTAAGCATTGAGGATTCTAAGCTAAGCATAGAGCATACTAAGGATTGAGGATGCTAAGCATTGAGGTTTCTAAGCATTGGGGATTCTACGCGTTGAGGATGCTAAGCACTGAGGATTCTAAGCACTGAGGTTTCTAAGCAGTGAGGATTCTAAGCTAAGCACTGAGGATGCTAAGTATTGAGGTTTCTAAGCATTAAGGACTCTGTGCATTGAGGTTTCTATGCATTGAGGATCCTGAGCTTTGAGGATTCTAAGCGAAGCATTGAGGATGCTAAGCATTGAGGATTCTAAGCATTGAGGATGCTACGCATTGAGGATTCTAAGCATTGAGGATTCTAAGCATTGAGGATTCTAAGCTAGGCATTGAGGATTCTAAGCATTGAGGATTATAAGCATTGAGGTTTCTAAGCTAAGCATTGAGGATGCTAAGCATTGAGGATTCTGAGCATTGAGGATTCTAAGCATTGAGGATTCTAAGCATTGAGGATTCTTAGCATTGAGGATTCTAAGCTAGGCATTGAGGATTCTAAGCATTGAGGATTCTAAGCATTGAGGTTTCTAAGCATTGAGGATGCTAAGCATTGAGGATTCTAAGCATTGAGGATGCTAAGCATTGAGGATGCTAAGCATTGAGGTATCTAAGCATTGAGGATGCTAAGCATTGAGGCTGCTAAGCATTGAGGATGCTAAGCTTTGAGGATGCTAAGCATTGAGGATGCTAAGCATTAAGAATGCTAACCATTGAGGATGCTAAGCATTGAGGATTCTAAGCTTTGAGGATGCTAAGAATTGAGGATTCTAAGCACTGAGGATTCTAAGCTATGTAATGAGGATGCTAAGCATTGAGGATTCTAAGTATTGAGTTTTCTGAGCTAAGCATTGAGGATGCGAAGCATTGAGGATTCTAACTATTGAGGATTCTAAGCAATGCATGGAGGATTCTAAGCATTGAGAATTCTAAGCATTGAGGATTCTAAGCATTGAGGTTTCTAAGCAAAGCATTGAGGATGCTAAGCATTGAGGATGCTAAGCCTTGAGGATGCTAAGCATTGAGGATGCTAAGCTTTGAGGATGCTAAGCATTGAGGATTCTAAGATTTGAGGATGCTAAGCATTGAGGATTCTAAGCATTGAGGATGCTAAGCATTGAGGATTCTAAGCATTGAGGATGCTAATCTTTGAGGATGCTAAGCATTGAGGTATCTATGCACTGAGGATTCTGAGCTTTGAGGATTCTAATCTAAGCAATGAGGATGCTAAGCAATGAGGATGCTAAGCATTGAGGATTCTAAGCATTGAGGATTCTAAGCTATGTAATGAGGATGCTAACCATTGAGGATTCTAAGTATTGAGGTTTCTAAGCTAAGCATTGAGGATGCGAAGCATTGAGGATTCTAAGCATTGAGGATTCTAAGCCAAGCATTCTGTTTTCTAATCTTTGAGGTTTCTAAGCATTAAGGCCTCTATGCATTGAGGTTTGTAAGCATTGAGGATCCTGAGCTTTGAGGATTCTAAGCTAAGCATTGAGGATGCTAAGCATTGAGGATTCTAAGCTTTGAGGATTCTAAGCATTGAGTATTCTAAGCTATGCATTGAGGATTCTAATCATTGAGGATGTTAAGCATTGAGGATTCTAAGCATTCAGGTTTCTAAGCTAAGCATTGAGGATTCTAAGCATTGAGGATTCTAAGCATTCAGGTTTCTATGTAGTGAGGATTCTAAGCTAAGCACTGAGGATGCTAAGTATTGAGGTTTCTAAGCATTAAGGACTCTGTGCATTGAGGTTTCTAAGCATTGAGGATTCTAAGCATTGAGGATTCTAAGCATTGAGGATTCTTAGCTAGGCATTGAGGATTCTAAGCATTGAGGATTCTAAGCCAAGCATTGAGTTTTCTAATCTTTGAGGTTTCTAAACAAAAAGGCCTCTATGCACTGAGGTTTGAAAGCATTAGGGATGCTAAGCATTGAGGTTTCAGAGCAATAAAATTTCTAAGCAATGGGGATTCTACGCATTGAGGTTTCTAAGATATGCATGGAGGATGCTAAGCATTGAGGTTCCTAAGCAGTGAGGATTCTGAGCTTTGGGGATTCTAAGCTAAGCAATGAGGATGCTAAGCATTGAGGATGCTAAGCATTGAGGATTCTAAGCATTGAGGATTCTAAGCATTGAGGATTCTAAGCAAAGCATTGAGGATTCTAAGCATTGAGGATTCTAAGCATTGAGGATTCTAAGCAAAGCATTCAGGATGCTAAGCATTGAGGATGCTAAGCATTGAGAATTCTAAGCATTAAGGATTCTAAGCATTGAGGATGCTAAGCATTGAGGATGCTAAGCATTGAGGATTCTAAGCATTGAGGATGCTAAGCATTGAGGATGCTAAGCATTGAGGATGCTTAGCATTGAGGATGCTAAGCATTGAGGATTCTAAGCATTGAGGATGCTAAGCATTGAGGATGCTAAGCATTGAGCATTCTAAGCATTGAGGATGCTAAGCATTGTGGATGCTAAGCATTGAAGTTTCTAAGCACCGAGGATTCTAAGCTAAGCAATGAGGATGCTAAGCATTGAGGATGCTAAGCATTGAGGATGCTAAGCATTGAGGATTCTAACTATTGAGGATTCTAAGCAATGAATGGAGGATTCTAAGCATTGAGGATTCTAAGCATTGAGGTTGCTAAGCATTGATGATGCTAAGCATTGAGGATTCTAAGCATTGAGGATGCTAAGCATTGAGGATGCTAAGCATTGAGGTTTCTAAGCACCGAGGATTCTAAGCTAAGCATTAAGGATGCTAAGCATTGAGGATGCTAAGCATTGAGGATTCTAAGCATTGAGGATTCTAAGCTATGTAATGAGGATGCTAAGCATTGAGGATTCTAAGTATTGAGGTTTCTAAGCTAAGCACTGAGGATGCGAAGCATTGAGGATTCTAAGCTAAGTAATGAGGATGCTAAGCATTGAGGATTCTTGGTATTGAGGTTCCTAAGCTAAGCATTGAGGATGCGAAGCATTGAGGATTCTAACTATTGAGGATTCTAAGCAATGCATGGAGGATTCTAAGCATTGAGAATTCAAAGCATTGAGGATTCTAAGCCAAGCATTGAATTTTCTAATCTTTGAGGTTTCTAAGCATTCAGGCCTCTATGCATTGAGGTTTGTAAGCATTGAGGATTCTAAGCAATGAGGTTTCAAACAATAAAATTTCTCAGCATTGAGGTTTGTAAGCATTGAGGATTCTAAGCATTGAGGATTCTAAGCTAAGCATAGAGCATACTAAGGATTGAGGATGCTAAGCATTGAGGTTTCGAAGCATTGGGGATTCTACGCGTTGAGGATGCTAAGCACTGAGGATTCTAAGCATTGAGGTTTCTAAGCAGTGAGGATTCTAAGATAAGCACTGAGGATGCTAAGTATTGATGTTTCTAAGCATTAAGGACTCTGTGCATTGAGGTTTCTAAGCAATGAGGATGCTAAGCATTGAGGATGCTAAGCATTGAGGATGCTAAGCATTGAGGCTGTTAAGCATTGAGGATGCTAAGCATTGAGTTTTCTAAGCTAAGCATTGAGGATGCTAAGCATTGAGGATTCTAAGCATTGAGGATTCTAAGCATTGTGGATTCTAAGCATTGAGGATTCTAAGCATTGAGGTTTCTAAGCTAAGCATTGAGGATTCTAGGCATTGAGGATGCTAAGCATTGAGGATGCTAAGCATTGAGGATTCTAAGCATTGAGGATTCTAAGCTAAGCATTGAGGATGCTAAGTATTGAGGTTTCTAAGCATTAAGGACTCTGTGCATTGACGTTTCTAAGCATTGAGGATTTTAAGCTAAGCATTGAGGATTCTAAGCATTCAGGTTTCTAAGCAGTGAGGATTCTAAGCTAAGCATTGAGGATGCTAAGTATTGAGGATGCTAAGCATTGAGGATTCTAAGCATTGAGGATTCTATGCTATGTAATGAGGATGCTAAGCACTGAGGATTCTAAGTATTGAGGTTTCTAAGCTAAGCATTGAGGATGCGAAGCATTGAGGATTCTAACTATTGAGGATTCTAAGCAATGCATGGAGGATTCTAAGCATTCAGGATTCTAAGCATTGAGGTTTCTAAGCTAAGCATTGAGGATTCTAAGCATTGAGGATTCTAAGCATTGAGGTTTCTAAGCAAAGCATTGAGGTTTCTAAGCATTGAGGATGCTAAGCATTGAGGATTCTAAGCATTGAGGATGCTAAGCATTGAGGATTCTAAGCATTGAGGATGCTAAGCCTTGAGGATTCTAAGCATTGAGGATTCTAAGCATTGAGGTTTCTAAGCAAAGCATTGAGGATGCTAAGCATTGAGAATGCTAAGCATTGAGGATGCTAAGCATTGAGGATGCTAAGCTTTGAGGATGCTAAGCATTGAGGATTCTAATCATTGAGGATGCTAAGCATTGAGGATTATAAGCATTGAGGATGCTAAGCATTGAGGATGCTAAGCATTGAGGATTCTATGCATTGAGGATTCTAAGCTATGTAATGAGGATGCTAAGCATTGAGGACTCTAAGTATTGAGGTTTCTAAGCTAAGCATTGAGGACGCGAAGCATTGAGGATTCTAACTATTGAGGATTCTAAGCAATGCATGGAGGATTCTAAGCATTGAGGATTCTAAGCGTTGAGGATTCTAAGCATTGAGGATGCTAAGCATTGAGGATGCTAAGCA
This sequence comes from Coturnix japonica, assembly GCF_054131305.1. Lineage (NCBI taxonomy): Eukaryota > Metazoa > Chordata > Aves > Galliformes > Phasianidae > Coturnix > Coturnix japonica. Next base: position 799,652 of record NW_028188972.1, read on the forward strand.
TTGAGGATTCTATGATTTGAGGATGCTAAGCATTGAGGATTCTAAGCATTGAGGATGCTAAGCATTGAGGATTCTAAGCATTGAGGTTTCTAAGCTTAGCACTGAGGATTCTAAGCATTGAGGATGCTAAGCATTGAGGATGCTAAGCATTGAGGATTCTATGATTTGAGGATGCTAAGCATTGAGGATTCTAAGCATTGAGGATGCTAAGCATTGAGGATTCTAAGCATTGAGGTTTCTAAGCTTAGCATTGAGGATTCTAAACATTGAGGATGTTAAGCATTGAGAATTCTAAGCATTGAGGATTCTAAGCTAAGCATTGAGGATTCTAAGCATTGAGGATTCTAAGCATTGAGGATTCTAAGCATTGAGGTTTCTAAGCTTAGCATTGAGGATTCTAATCATTGAGGATTCTAAGCATTCAGGTTTCTAAGCAGTGAGGATTCTAAGCTAAGCACTTAGGATGCTAAGTATCGAGGTTTCTAAGCATTAAGGATTCTGTGCATTGAGGTTTCTAAGCATTGAGGATGCTAAGCATTGAGGATGCTAAGCATTGAGGATGCTAAGCATTGAGGATTCTAAGCATTGAGGATTCCAAGCATTGAGGATTCTAAGCATTGAGGATTCTAAGCATTGAGGATTCCAAACATTGAGAATTCTAATCTAGGCATTGAGGATTCTAAGCATTGAGGATTCTAAGCATTGAGGTTTCTAAGCTAAGCATTGAGGATGCTAAGCATTGAGGATGCTAAGCATTGAGGATGCTAAGCATTGAGGATTCTAAGCATTGAGGATTCTAAGCATTGAGGATTCTAAGCATTGAGGATTCTAGGCTAGGCATTGAGGATTCTAAGCATTGAGGATTCTAAGCATTGAGGTTTCTAAAGCAAAGCATTGAGGTTTCTAAGCATTGAGGATGCTATGCTTTGAGGATGCTAAGCATTGAGGATGCTAAGCATTGAGGATTCTAAGCATTGAGGATGCTAAGCATTGAGGATGCTAAGCATTGAGGATTCTAAGCATTGAGGATTCTAAGCTATGTAATGAGGATGCTAAGCATTGAGGACTCTAAGTATTGAGGTTTCTAAGCTAAGCATTGAGGACGCGAAGCATTGAGGATTCTAACTATTGAGGATTCTAAGCAATGCATGGAGGATTCTAAGCATTGAGGATTCTAAGCGTTGAGGATTCTAAGCATTGAGGTTTCTAAGCAAACATTGAGGATTCTAAGCATTGAGGATTCTAAGCATTGAGGATGCTAAGCATTGAGGATGCTAAGCATTGAGGATTCTATGATTTGAGGATGCTAAGCATTGAGGATTCTAAGCATTGAGGATGCTAAGCATTGAGGATGCTAAGCATTGAGGATTCTAAGCATTGAGGTTTCTAAGCTTAGCACTGAGGATTCTAAGCATTGAGGATGCTAAGCATTGAGGATGCTAAGCATTGAGGATTCTATGATTTGAGGATGCTAAGCATTGAGGATTCTAAGCATTGAGGATGCTAAGCATTGAGGATTCTAAGCATTGAGGTTTCTAAGCTTAGCATTGAGGATTCTAATCATTGAGGATTCTAAGCATTCAGGTTTCTAAGCAGTGAGGATTCTAAGCTAAGCACTGAGGATGCTATGTATTGAGGTTTCTAAGCATTAACGACTCTGTGCTTTGAGGATTCTAAGCATTGATGATTCTAAGCATTGAGGATTCTAAGCATTGAGGATTCTAAGCATTGAGGATTCTAAGCTATGCATTGAGGATTCTAAACATTGAGGATGTTAAGCATTGAGAATTCTAAGCATTGAGGATTCTAAGCTAAGCATTGAGGATTCTAAGCATTGAGGATTCTAAGCATTGAGGATTCTAAGCATTGAGGTTTCTAAGCTTAGCATTGAGGATTCTAATCATTGAGGATTCTAAGCATTCAGGTTTCTAAGCAGTGAGGATTCTAAGCTAAGCACTTAGGATGCTAAGTATCGAGGTTTCTAAGCATTAAGGATTCTGTGCATTGAGGTTTCTAAGCATTGAGGATGCTAAGCATTGAGGATGCTAAGCATTGAGGATTCTAAGCATTGAGGATTCCAAGCATTGAGGATTCTAAGCATTGAGGATTCTAAGCATTGAGGATTCCAAACATTGAGAATTCAAATCTAGGCATTGAGGATTCTAAGCATTGAGGATTCTAAGCATTGAGGTTTCTAAGCTAAGCATTGAGGATGCTAAGCATTGAGGATGCTAAGCATTGAGGATGCTAAGCATTGAGGATTCTAAGCATTGAGGATTCTAAGCATTGAGGATTCTAGGCTAGGCATTGAGGATTCTAAGCATTGAGGATTCTAAGCATTGAGGTTTCTAAAGCAAAGCATTGAGGTTTCTAAGCATTGAGGATGCTAAGATTTGAGGATGCTAAGCATTGAGGATGCTAAGCATTGAGGATTCTAAGCATTGAGGATGCAAAGCATTGAGGATGCTAAGCATTGAGGATGCTAAGCATTGAGGATGCTAAGCTTTGAGGATGCTAAGCATTGAGGATTCTAAGCATTGAGGATGCTAAGCATTGAGGATGCTAAGCATTGAGGATGCGAAGCATTGAGGATTCTAACTATTGAGGATTCTAAGCAATGCATGGAGGATTCTAAGCATTGAGGATTCTAAGCATTGAGGATTCTAAGCACTGAGGTTTCTAAGCTTAGCATTGAGGATTCTAATCATTGAGGATTCTAAGCATTCAGGTTTCTAAGCAGTGAGGATTCTATGCTAAGCACTGAGGATTCTAAGCATTGAGGATTCTAAGCATTGAGGATTCTAAGCATTGAGGATGCTAAGCATTGAGGATGCTAAGCATTGAGGATGCTTAGCATTGAGGATGCTAAGCATTGAGGATGCTAAGCATTGAGGATTATAAGCTTTGAGGATGATAAGCATTGAGGATTCTAAGCATTGAGGATGCTAAGCATTGAGGATGCTAAGCATTGAGGATTCTAAGCATTGAGGATTCTAAGCATTGAGGATTCTAAGCTATGTAATGAGGATGCTAAGCATTGAGGATTCTAACTATTGAGGATTCTAAGCAATGCATGGAGGATTCTAAGCATTGAGGGTTCTAAGCATTGAGGATTCGAAGCATTGAGGATTCTAAGCTAGGCATGGAGGATTCTAAGCATTGAGGATTCTAAGCATTGAGGATTCTAAGCAAAGCATTCAGGATGCTAAGAATTGAGGATTCTAAGCATTAAGGATTCTAAGCATTGAGGATGCTAAGCATTGAGGATTCTAAGCATTGAGGATTCTAAGCATTGAGGATGCTAAGCATTGAGGATTCTAAGCATTGAGGATTCTAAGCATTGAGGATGCTAAGCATTGAGGATTCTAAGCATTGAGGATTCTAAGCATTGAGGATGCTAAGTATTGAGGATGCTAAGCATTGAGGATTCAAAGCATTGAGGATGCTAAGCATTGAGGAATCTAAGCATTGAGGATTCTAAGCATTGAGGATGCTAAGCATTGAGGATGCTAAGCATTGAGGATTCTAAGCTATGAGGATTCTAAGCCAAGCATTGAATTTTCTAATCTTTGAGGTTTCTAAGCATTAAGGCCTCTATGCATTTAGGTTTGTAAGCATTGAGGATGCTAAGTATTGAGGATGCTAAGCATTGAGGATGCTAAGCATTGAGGCTGCTAAGCATTGAGGCTGCTAAGCATTGAGAATGCTAAGCATTGAGGATGCTAAGCATTAAGAATGCTAAGCATTGAGGATGCTAAGCATTGAGGATTCTAAGCTTTGAGGATGCTAAGAATTGAGGATTCTAAGCATTGAGGATTCTAAGCTATGTAATGAGGATGCTAAGCATTGAGGATTCTAAGTATTGCGGTTTCTAAGCTAAGCATTGAGGATGCGAAGCATTGAGGATTCTAAGCATTGAGGATTCTAAGCATTGAGGTTTCTAAGCAAAGCATTGAGGATGCTAAGCATTGAGGATGCTAAGCATTGAGGATGCTAAGCTTTGAGGATGCTAAGCTTTGAGGATGCTAAGCATTGAGGATTCTAAGATTTGAGGATGCAAAGCATTGAGGATGCTAAGCATTGAGGATGCTAAGCTTTGAGGATGCTAAGCTTTGAGGATGCTAAGCATTGAGGTATCTATGCACCGAGGATTCTGAGCTTTGTGGATTCTAAGCTAAGCAATGAGGATGCTAATCAATGAGGATGCTAAGCATTGAGGATGCTAAGCATTGAGGATGCTAAGCATTGAGGATTCTAAGCATTGAGGATTCTAAGCTATGTAATGAGGATGCTAACCATTGAGGATTCTAAGTATTGAGGTTTCTAAGCTAAGCATTGAGGATGCGAAGCATTGAGGATTCTAAGCATTGAGGATTCTAAGCCAAGCATTCTGTTTTCTAATCTTTGAGGTTTCTAAGCATTAAGGCCTCTATGCATTGAGGTTTGTAAGCATTGAGGATCCTGAGCTTTGAGGATTCTAAGCTAAGCATTGAGGATGCTAAGCATTGAGGATTCTAAGCATTGAGGATTCTAAGCATTGAGTATTCTAAGCTATGCATTGAGGATTCTAATCATTGAGGATGTTAAGCATTGAGGATTCTAAGCATTGAGGTTTCTAAGCTAAGCATTGAGGATTCTAAGCATTGAGGATTCTAAGCATTCAGGTTTCTATGCAGTGAGGATTCTAAGCTAAGCACTGAGGATGCTAAGTATTGAGGTTTCTAAGCATTAAGGACTCTGTGCATTGAGGTTTCTAAGCATTGAGGATTCTAAGCATTGAGGATTCTAAGCATTGAGGATTCTTAGCTAGGCATTGAGGATTCTAAGCATTGAGGATTCTAAGCCAAGCACTGAGTTTTCTAATCTTTGAGGTTTCTAAACAAAAAGGCCTCTATGCACTGAGGTTTGAAAGCATTAGGGATGCTAAGCATTGAGGTTTCAGAGCAGTAAAATTTCTAAGCAATGGGGATTCTACGCATTGAGGTTTCTAAGCAATGCATGGAGGATGCTAAGCATTGAGGTTCCTAAGCAGTGAGGATTCTGAGCTTTGAGGATTCGAAGCTAAGCAATGAGGATGCTAAGCATTGAGGATGCTAAGCATTGAGGATTCTAAGCATTGAGGATTCTAAGCATTGAGGATTCTAAGCATTGAGGATTCTAAGCAAAGCATTGAGGATTCTAAGCATTGAGGATTCTAAGCATTGAGGATTCTAAGCAAAGCATTCAGGATGCTAAGCATTGAGGATGCTAAGCATTGAGAATTCTAAGCATTAAGGATTCTAAGCATTGAGGATGCTAAGCATTGAGGATTCTAAGCATTGAGGATTGTAAGCATTGAGGATGCTAAGCATTGAGGATGCTAAGCATTGAGGATGCTAAGCATATAGGATTCTAAGCATTGGGGATGCTAAGCATTGAGGATGCTAAGCATTGAGGATTCTAAGCATTGAGGATTCTAAGCATTGAGGATGCTAAGCAATGAGGATTCTAAGCATTGAGGATGCTAAGCATTGACGATGCTAAGCATTGAGGTTTCTAAGCACCGAGGATTCTAAGCTAAGCAATGAGGATGCTAAGCATTGAGGATGCTAAGCATTGACGATGCTAAGCATTGAGGATTCTAAGCATTGAGGATTCTAAGCTATGTAATGAGGATGCTAAGCATTGAGGATTCTAACTATTGAGGATTCTAAGCAATGCATGGAGGATTCTAAGCATTGAGGATTCTAAGCATTGAGGATGCTAAGCATTGATGATGCTAAGCATTGAGGATTCTAAGCATTGAGGATGCTAAGCATTGAGGATGCTAAGCATTGAGGTTTCTAAGCACCGAGGATTCTAAGCTAAGCATTGAGGATGCTAAGCATTGAGGATGCTAAGCATTGAGGATTCTAAGCATTGAGGATTCTAAGCTATGTAATGAGGATGCTAAGCATTGAGGATTCTAAGTATTGAGGTTTCTAAGCTAAGCACTGAGGATGCGAAGCATTGAGGATTCTAAGCTAAGTAATGAGGATGCTAAGCATTGAGGATTCTAGGTATTGAGGTTTCTAAGCTAAGCATTGAGGATGCGAAGCATTGAGGATTCTAACTATTGAGGATTCTAAGCAATGCATGGAGGATTCTAAGCATTGAGGATTCTAAGCTATGAGGATTCTAAGCCAAGCATTGAATTTTCTAATCTTTGAGGTTTCTAAGCATTCAGGCCTCTATGCATTGAGGTTTGTAAGCATTGAGGATTCTAAGCAATGAGGTTTCAAACAATAAAATTTCTCAGCATTGAGGTTTGTAAGCATTGAGGATTCTAAGCATTGAGGATTCTAAGCTAAGCATAGAGCATACTAAGGATTGAGGATGCTAAGCATTGAGGATTCTAAGCATTGGGGATTCTAAGCATTGAGGATGCTAAGCACTGAGGATTCTAAGCACTGAGGTTTCTAAGCAGTGAGGATTCTAAGCTAAGCACTGAGGATGCTATGTATTGAGGTTTCTAAGCATTAAGGACTCTGTGCATTGAGGTTTCTAAGCATCGAGGATTCTAAGCATTGAAAATTCTAAGCATTGAGGATTCTAAGCATTGAAGATTCTAAGCTAGGCATTGAGGATTCTAAGCATTGAGGATGCTAAGCATTGAGGATGCTAAGCATTGAGGATGCTAAGCATTGAGGTTGCTAAGCAGTGAGGATGCTAAGCATTGAGGATGCTAAGCATTGAGGATTCTAAGATTTGAGGATGTGTCACGGGTTACTTAGATTTACCTATGCCCGTGACAGGGGAAGCCACCCCGTGGGCCCCCCTCCCGGGGCCCGGAAAGGAGGGGGAAAAAGGGAGTGGGATAAAACAGCGACAATCTAAGGAGGAAAAACTTATTTTACTAAATATGATACCGAAATACAAGATAACACAATATAATATAATTAAGGCTAACAAATTGAACGAAACAGAGAGAGAGAGAGTCCCCGAAAACCGAGAGGCCTACTGTGAACTCTAGGCGACACGGCTGGAACGCTTCCCACTCTCCGAGAAGTTCGAGAGAAGAAGGAGGGCACTCCAGCCTGGGTACGAGATTATACAGCGTCCTGGTCCCGTGACTTATCATTAACCCTGTTGTTCTCTGGGATATGTAGTCTTCTTCTGTGGACTGCACATTCAATAGAAGTATCCATACTTTACATGATGTTATGATGTGGAATACTGATAGCAAAATTACAAAATTACAAAACCATGACATTCCACCCCTTATTCTACATTATTACATCATGATAAATATATATATACATATATATACACGTATGTAAAATTATGATAGCTAAACAGTAGAATTACATGTAACATAACTAAATGTACAACTATAATAACTAAAATACACTACACATGCAAACATATATATATATAAATACATAAAATTATTGACTGCTCTCCCCCAGCATCAAATTCCCTTGTGGCACACATTGAACATCCCCATCCTTCTGCATTACCCACCAAGTGCACCCAGGTCCCTGGGCAAAGACAGTTCCACGGATAGGTTTGCCCTTTCCAGAAGCTGGAAGGACCCAAACAGCTTTTCCCAACATGTTCTTTACATGTACAACAGGGACCTTATCTCCTTCTACAGTGTGTAGGGGGCTAGATTGACTAGGACCATCACGATTGACAGATCCTCTAGTATTCACCAACCAAGTGGCTTCTGCCAGATTCTTCTCCCAGTGCTTAAATGTTCCACCACCCATTGCTTTCAACATAGTTTTCAACAACCCATTATATCGTTCAATTTTACCAGAAGCTGGTGCATGGTAGGGAATATGATAAATCCACTCAATGCCATGATCTTTGGCCCAAGTATTTATAAGGGAATTTTTAAAATGTGTCCCATTATCAGATTCAATTCTTTCTGGGGTGCCATGTCGCCACAGGACTTGTTTCTCAAGACCTAATATGGTGTTTCGAGCAGTAGCATGGGGTACTGCATATGTTTCAAGCCACCCAGTGGTTGCCTCTACCATGGTGAGTACATAACACTTACCACTGCGAGATCGTGGCAAGGTGATATAATCAACCTGCCACGCCTCCCCATATTTATACTTTTGCCACCGCCCTTCCTCCCAGAGAGGTTTCATCCTTTTGGCTTGTTTAATTATGGCACATGTTTCACAATCATGAATAATCTGCGCAATAGCGTCCATGGTTAAGTCCACCCCTCGGTCTCTGGCCCACTTATATGTCGCGTCTCTTCCTTGATGACCTGAGGTCTCATGAGCCCATCGAGCTAGAAATAATTCACCCTTATTCTGCCAGTCCAAGTCAATTTGAGCCACCTCAATTTTGGCAGCTTTATCTACCTGATGGTTGTTTTGTTGTTCTTCAGTAGCCCGACTTTTGGGCACATGTGCATCCACATGACGCACCTTTACAACCATATTCTTTGTTCGGGAAGCAATGTCCTTCCATAATTCAGCGGCCCAAACAGATTTACCCTTCCGTTGCCAGTTGTTTTGTTCCCACCTCTGTAACCACCCCCATAAGGCATTTGCCACCATCCATGAGTCAGTATAAAGATACAGCATTGGCCACCTCTCCCGTTCAGCAACATCTAAGGCCAGCTGGACAGCTTTTACCTCTGCAAACTGACTTGATTCTCCCTTACCTTCGGTGGCCTCTGCAACCTGTCGTGTGGGGCTCCACACAGCAGCTTTCCATTTGCGATGCTTCCCTACAATGCGACATGATCCGTCTGTGAATAGGGCATATTTCTTTTCATTTTCTGGTAATTCGTTGTATGGTGGGGCCTCTTTAGCACGTGATACCTCTTCTGCTGTTGATGTTCCAAACCTTTTATCTTCAGGCCAGTCCATGATTACCTCTAGGATTCCTGGACGATTGAGGTTTCCCATTCGCGCTCGCTGTGTAATCAGCGTAATTCACTTGCTCCAGGTGACATCGGTAGCATGATGAGTGGAGGGAACCTGTCCTTTGAACATCCAGTTCAGCACTGGCAGTCGAGGTGCCAAAAGGAGCTGTGTTTCAGTCCCGACTACTTCGGAAGCAGCCCGAACCCCCTCATACGCGGCTAAGATCTCCTTCTCAGTTGGAGTGTAGCACTCTTCAGACCCCTTATATGATCGACTCCAGAATCCCAGGGGTCGGCCTCGGGTCTCTCCTGAGGCTCTTTGCCACAAACTCCAAGTGGGGCCTTTCTCTCCAGCAGCAGTATAGAGGATGTTCTTTACATCCTGTCCAGTCCGTACTGGCCCCAGAGCTACAGCTCGGGCTATCTCTTGTTTAATCTGTTCAAAAGCCTGCTGCTGCTCAGGGCCCCATGCAAAATCGTTCTTCTTCCGCGTCACCTGATAAAGGGGGCTTACAATGAGGCTGTAGTTTGGAATGTGCATCCTCCAAAAGCCTACTGCACCCAGGAAAGATTGTGTCTCTTTCTTGCTAGTTGGTGGAGACATGGCAGTGATTTTGTCGATCACATCTGTTGGGATGTGACGACGTCCATCCTGCCACTTTATACCTAAGAACTGAATTTCCTGGGCAGGTCCTTTTACTTTGCTTCGCTTAATAGCAAAGCCGGCTTGTAGAAGAATTTGGATGATCTGCTCTCCTTTTGTGAAAACCTCTTCTGCTGTATCACCCCACACAACAATGTCATCAATGTACTGCAGGTGTTCAGGAGCACCACCTTGTTCCAGTACAGTTTGGACCAACCCATGGCAAATGGTTGGGCTGTGTTTCCACCCTTGGGGCAAACGGTTCCAAGTATACTGAATGCCCCTCCAGGTGAAGGCAAACTGTGGCTTACATTCTGCAGCCAAAGGAATAGAGAAGAAGGCATTGGCAATGTCAATGGTGGCATACCATTTGGCTGCTTTTGACTCCAGCTCGTACTGGAGTTCCAACATGTCCGGCACAGCAGCGCTCAATGGGGGTGTGACCTCATTCAGGCCACGGTAGTCTACTGTCAGCCTCCATTCTCCACTGGCTTTACGCACTGGCCATATGGGACTGTTAAAAGGTGAGTGAGTTTTACTGATCACTCCCTGATTCTCCAACTGGCGAATCAAATCATGAATGGGGAGCAAGGAATCCCTGTTGGTGCGATACTGCCGTCTGTGCACTGTCTTTGTAGCAATTGGTACCTGCTGCTCTTTTACTCGTAGCAGCCCCACAACAGACGGGTCCTCTGACAGGCCAGGCAAAACAGACAGCTGCTTAATGTTGTCCATATCTACAGCAGCTATCCCAAAGGCCCATCGATACCCCTTAGGATCCTTGAAATGCCCCCTTCTGAGGTAATCAATACCCAGTATACATGGAGCCCCTGGGCCAGTCACAATAGGGTGTTTTTGCCAGTCTTTGCCAGTGAGGCTTATTTCAGCCTCCAGCACAGTCAATTCTTGAGAGCCCCCAGTCACTCCAGAAATATGGATTGATTCTGTCCCTTCATGACTGGAGGGCATTAGGGTGCACTGTGCACCGGTATCCACCAGCGCCTTATATTCCTGTGGTTCTGATGTGCCAGGCCATCGAATCCACACAGTCCAATAAACTCTATTATCCCTTTCCCTCCCCTGACTGAGGGCAGGGCCCCTCTATTGGTTACCTGCGATGACTGGAGCAACTCCACTGGTGGTTGGTATGTCTAGTAGTTCTTTCACCCGTGCTCGTAGTGCAGAAGTAGGCTGATCATGCCACTTCCTCATGTCTTCTCCACGGTCACGTAGGTAGCGCCACATGGAAACACGCGGTGCAATCGTACTGTTGTTCTTTGCTCGAGCTGGGAAGCGTGTGCGTTTAACAGCTGAGACTTTTGATGATGCAGGTGAGGAGTAGGACTGGAATACTTTGATCAGATCCTTCATTAGACCTGGTGGCCCGTACGAGGATTGACCTTCATCAGTTGTTTCTGATACTATTACGGGATCATTGCAATTAGTTGATGGAAACAATTTCTTGCACATTTCATCTACTCGGTTTTCTAGCCGTGAGATGGCAGAAACTGCGGCATGCAGTTGAGGGAGCTGCTGATCGGTGGTTTGAAGCATTATAATCAGCTCAACAACTCGGGGCCATCTGTCCACGAACCCTTTAGAACCTGTTACCAATGACTGTGCCATTCTCTCTGGTGCTGTACTTGTGATTTTCTGCCACATGTCAGGATCGGCCCTCACTCTCTCAGGGTCAAGTTCGCTTGGATCAGGGCTGTACAACATTTTCGCCATGGCCAATTCCCTCAAGCGCTGAATACCTTTTTGGACGGTATTCCAACTATCAAATTTAGGCTTCAAAGCATCCTTATAGGGGTACCTTTCTCTCACGGCTTCTAACAGCCGCAACCAGAGAGTGGCAGCTCCATCCGAACATCTGCTAATCCCTCTGTCGATACCTGCATCTTGGGCAATGCTTCCTAGTTGGCGAGCTTCATTACCATCTAGAGACAAGCTGTTGGCCCCGTTGTCCCAGCAGCGAAGCAACCAAGCAAGGATACCTTCATCTTGACGCCGTGTGAACTCCTTTCTTGAGCCTTGGATTTCAGTCAGCTTCAGAGGTCGACAATAGGTGATTTCCTCCTCCTCATCAGTCTCTTCTTCATGCCTCTTGGTTTTTGCCTTTGCTTTTTTCGGTACTGCTCCATGCCCGGCACCTGGGTCTTCTGCAGCCCCCCCCCTGTGCTTCTCCTTCTTTTCGTTCTAGACGCATGGACACCCGTTTCCATTTCTTGCCTTCCACAGGGGCAACTGATATTGCTACTGATGCCTCCTGTGACTGATCAGAATTAACTTGGGCTTGAATCTCAGATCGGAAACTCTCTCTCTCCAGAATAGTATGATACAAAGCACGGTATGCATAAGCCAAACCCCACATAAGGTTTACCTCCTTAGATCTCTGACCCAAATACTCACTTAATTTCTTAGGGTCCCTTAGGTGTTCAAGAGTGAAATCCCATGACACTGCGGGTCCCCATGCTTCTAAGACTTTTCCTAAACCTTTCCATATTCCCTGCCAGTCATCATTCTCTGGTTCTGGAGGAGACTTCCGCATAGAACGAATGCATAGGAACATATATGCATTCATTAATAGTGATAACATGGATGCAAGTATGAACCCTATCTCAGTTACTGAAAGGCGTGTGGAAACCTGAGGGTACAACCTAAATAAAAAGGGTTTTTTTAGCCTGTACAATGAATTAAACATGGTGCTGTTTGTAAAATTGCCTGTTCCATCTGGGATGCAAGTACTTGTAAGATTTGCAATTCCATCTGGGATGCAAGTGTTTGTAAGATTCACAATTCCATCTGGGGTGTAGGTGCCAAAATTCTGACCATACCACATCTCATAAAAGTACCAGGCAGGTGTCTCCATCAGTATCCACCTTATTAGGCTATATACCTGCACAATTCCACAACACCAAATTATGGTGTTAATAGTTGACCAATACTTTAAGAAGATCATAATTGCTTTCAATCCCTTAAACAGAGCAACTGGGATGAAGAGTGGATTCATAGCTGGCAGGCTCTGTAAAAGTCAGAGCTAGCTAGCTTTGCTCTAAGGGAGAAAGAAATCCCTTTGTTTTCTACACAAAAGTTAGATAGCAGTGCTGAGAATGTACAGCAGCCCTTAATGCTGACAATTTGTCTGGTATTTCAAGGTCACGTTCTCAGTGAGCAGCTACGAAAAGATAACACTCCCCTAACGAAGCTCTTTAAGAGTAAAGAGAGAGTCGTTCTAAAAGCTAAAAAGCTCTATGCCCGCATTCTCCACCAAAAAATCTGTCACGGGTTACTTAGATTTACCTATGCCCGTGACAGGGGAAGCCACCCCGTGCCCCCCCCCCCCACCGGGGCCCAGAAAGGAGGGGGAAAAAGGGAGTGGGATAAAACAGCGACAATCTAAGGAGGAAAAACTTATTTTACTAAATATGATACCGAAATACAAGATAACACATATAATATAATTGAGGCTAACAAATCGAACGAAACAGAGAGAGAGAGAGAGTCCCCGAAAACCGAGAGGCCTACTGTGAACTCTAGGCGACACGGCTGGAACGCTTCCCACTCTCCGAGAAGTTCGAGAGAAGAAGGAGGGCACTCCAGCCTGGGTACGAGATTATACAGCGTCCTGGTCCCGTGACTTATCATTAACCCTGTTGTTCTCTGGGATATGTAGTCTTCTTCTGTGGACTGCACATTCAATAGAAGTATCCATACTTTACATGATGTTATGATGTGGAATACTGATAGCAAAATTACAAAATTACAAAACCATGACAACTGGTCATTACATTTACAGAACATGGAACGAATGGTCGTCAACGTGGGATTCAACAAGCCAAAGGCAAGTGCAATGCCTCTGACTAAAAGTTCTTAGGACACCAACAACCAAACCTCAGTGCACCCACAGTAGAGAACTGTAACTACTACTGTTGAAATATCAACTGGTAGAGCAGTGTTGCACATTGTATAAATCACAGTTGGACATCTATGGACAGCTCATTATAAAAGTAGTCGTTGGGGAAGAGCTGGATGAAACACTGTTAAAAACAAATAATCATTTTAGCTGCACGTTTGTAAGCATTTCTTTTCATCCTCCCAAAAACAGTTTCATGGCAGAATCAAGAGGACACATTCACACAGACGTTTCCACAGCCAGACTATGGAATAATCAAAGAATATCAACCAAAATGTGTTTCCTACCAGTTACATGAATCTTGAAGGTGAGTTTCTGGCCAGCAGCCTCGCAGCTGTACTCCCCTGCATCTTTCTTCTCCACCTGGCTCACCACCAGCCGACGCTGTTTGCCCTCTGACTCAGCCTTGAACTTCTTGCTCGAGGTGATCAGTTTCCCCTCCTTGTACCACTTCACCTCCGTCTTCTCCTGGGCCACCTCGCAGCTCAGCGTGGCATTTTGAGTCAGTACAGCCTTCACCTCTTTTTGTACCTTGTCCTTGTTTGTAAACACATCTTCTTTCTCTGCAGGGACATCACAACAGTCACACCGTTTTGCTGTAGTCTGCTGCAGAGCTAACTCCAGTTCCCCGTTTTCACTATACTTGCCCTTCACAGAGAGCATCGTGATGCCTCATTAAGACAGGAAAATACTTTCCCCTCTATTTTGCCTTGGGAAATGATAAGCATATCATTTCATATCACATCATATCACATCATATCACAAAGCTAAACATTTCTCAGTCTGATAGCAGATTTGGACATGAGATTTAGAACACCTGCATGCACTGCTGAACCTCCTCCCTTCTCTTTTTTTCTTCTGATGTCTCTCTACATTTCCAGAAAATCAGAAGGGAACGGCCCTCTAGAACAGGTTGCCCAAGGAGACTGTGGATGCTCCATCCCTGCAGGCATTCAAGGCCAGGCTGGATGTGGTTCTGGGCAGCCTGGGCTGCTGCTTGGCAACCCTGCACATAGGAAGAAGAAGGTCTTGGCAACCCTGCACATAGGAAGAAGGAGCACTGTGGGGCTTTGCAACCCAGGCCATTTATGAGTCTGATTAGTGGCATTTTCCACCTAATTGTGTCATTAAAATTTTGTAACCAGATCTCTTCAAACACCTCCCCTTTTCTCACTCCTTGCATGCCTGGTGTGCTCTTGCACTGTAACCCTGCAGACACCAGCTGACTACAAGAGCTGCACAAGTTACCCTCCTTGCCTATTGTTTGTTGCAGTAATTCATTCCTCGATGGAAAAGCACATGTAGAAAAGAGTTGCTATGACACTAGATGACAAAGAAAGTCCTATAGCCAAAATGTTTTGCACCAGAGAGGCTGTCAGTTGATCCTCCCAATGCAAGACACACCAAATGAAGCGTTCCTTTATCTCTGGGATTCCAAGCATTTTCTCACCTCTGACTTTCACTTGGAATGTTGCTTTGTCATCTTTTGTTTCACAGCTGTAGCTCCCTTGGTCTTTCAGGGTCACATATTTGACCATGAGCTTGAGGTGCGTCCCCTGGGAAATGATGGTTGTCCTCTGGTCCTGCTTCACCTCTGTTTGATCTTTCTTCCATACGACAGCTCCGCTTGCAGCTGACACCTCACACACCAGCTCCAGGTCTTCAGAAGGAGTGACTGATATTTCGGGAGTCGTTTTGGACTTGCTGACAAGATTAATGGCTTCATCTGAAGAAAAAAAGAGAAAGTGGTTTACATCCTGACTCAGGCTTATTCGGCACAGCATGAAGATACAGTTAGAACTGATTGTAATGTCTCTGCTCATTACATTTGGGTGATTGAGTTTCACCTCTGGAGGTACTCACATACAAACATCTGCTTGATTCTCCTGTGTAAGGAAAGAGTAAGTTCTATGCAGACAGTTCTTATTTCTTTTAATCAATTCTGTATTCTGCACATGTTCTTCTGAAGCTAAAATGAAGGCAGCTAAGTAACGTGTTTGCAATACATGAACAAACCTATTCAACACCTTGTCTCTAAGCTAACAAGCAGCGTTTGATGAGCACATCAGTATTTCATGCCCTTCATTCCATCCACACAGAACCTGCCTGAGGAGCAAGCTGATGGCTGTTAGCTACAGGCAGACCTAGCTTAGTATTGCATTTCTTAGAGCAACAACTGTCGCTTTCAGTCACTGAATACACCAAGGCCAATTGCTATGCCAGGCACATTTATGGCATCAGTGAACAAATAATTCGTTAAAAATTGTAATAGACAGGAGCCATGTATTCTTTTAAAACTAGATGACCAAAGAAGAACAGTCCCTCTAGAGTCAAGCTGTGAAGAACTAATAGCACCAACCAATATCACATAGATAGATTACTTCCCTGCCCTAAACCATCTTGTGACCATTTGGTGCTATTAATTAAGCCCTCTTGATGGCTTTTTTGTCTGAGCCATGTGACATTTTGTGATAGGAGTTACTGCTAGTGTTCCCTTAACCCAACACCAAAGTAGGAGGTATCCATTCTCAGGGAATCATGCAGGCTTCCTCTGTATTTGATGCTCAGAGACAGCCCCAGAACTTTTTAAATCTTAGCTTAGCTCTCATCCAATAATGTTCATCAAACAGTGCAACTTGTCCTTTGGGGATGCCTTTGTTCTGCATCAACCAGTTCCAACGGAGTCTTCTTGGCTTGTTTTAGATCAGTTTTTCAACAGATAAAGCCAGGGTCTTTGAATTACAAAGTGAAATTGCAGAATGCATGATTCTCAACCAAACAGAACAGCAGGTGGGATGCAGGGTGAACACCTGAGCCAATACCACCTTCAAGCAATCCTTCAATATCTTAGGAATCTCTAGCCATCCCAAATCCAGTGTTGTGCTTGATCTATCATCTCTGCTGAGTTTTTAGCTAGCTGATGGTGAGCATCATGGTGGTGATGGGTGAGCAGTCGGACTAGAGGGTCTTAATCAACCTTAAGGATCCTGTGATCAGAGGAATGTGAATGTGCTGTTAGAGGTCACAAGCGCTGCACTGCAGCATGAGCATACACAGCGAAAGGCTTTCAGTAGCGCTTCAGTTCATAAATGAAAACTGGGTTATGGAAAAGAGGCTCAAGATAGAAACCAGAAAACAGATCTTAACACCAGGTTCTGTGAATGCAGCCAGCAGAATTTCACAGATATTGAATTTCAATGACAATTTCTTGTGTTATTTTACCCTCCAGCTCCACCCTGAACAGGAACATGTCAGTGACAAGCATTACTCCTCCAGGCTTGACCTGACAGTGCTTTACTTGTACTATGAGCTAATGCCAGGAAGAGCAGGAAAAGAGTTTCATCCACGTGCCTTCTCCTTCCTTAGTAAAACCAGTGTGAAACTGCAGCCATGTCAGGCTGAAGGAGACGTCTCAGATGTCCTGCCTGGATGCAGGAGCTCACGTGTCAGAGGATGTCTGGCACGTCAAGTCTCATGGCAGTGCAGTGCATGACAAACTGCAACAACACTTTCCTGTGGGCTCCTTTGGGCACGAGGCCCAGCGGGTGACACACCTCTGGCTGCAGCTCTTCAGAGCCTCCCAGCAGCCACGTGATGCCCATGGGAGAGACACAGCTGACCCACACAGCAGACGATTTACCAGCTAGCTCTGGTTTACAGCAAGAGAAGATACAAGTGGCGATGCTGAATGGTGAAATACTGCGAGTGTGTGCCATGGGTATAAGATTGGTGAGCCTGAGGATGTTCAAAGTCAGGCTGGACAGGGCTCAGAGCACCTGATGGAGCTGCGGTGCCCCTGTTCATTGCGGGGGGAGTCCAACTAGCTGACCCTTAAGGGTCTCTTCCCTATCTATGAGATACACGAAAGCTGATTCTGCAGTAACCAAGCTACCAACAGCAGTTGTTTGTCTTACAGCTTGCCAACACAGGTTTTAAAATAACAGCATTGATTACTCATTTGATAGTCACATTACAGTGCAAAGCACATGGAAAAGTCCATCAGCTAATTCAATTAATTCTGGGGGCAGACCTGCCAGTACAAAATATTATGCTAACATGACAAAGAGAGAGAAGAAAAGCAAAATTAAGACTAGCTGACAAGCCTTGGCAGGAAGTTCTTTTCTCCATAAATTTAGTCCCATTATTCAATTCCGTTTGGAGCTGTCTCCATGCCTCTCTGCAGTTCGTTCTTTGAGAAGAAGCAATTAAGTAAGCTCTCCAATGCCAAAGTGCATACACTGCTCTAGGGCTTTGTTGTTTCTCCATGGACCAACAAGGATTACAAGCCAGCAGAAGATGATGAAGAGCCTCATGCATACTCAGTGTGAAAAAAAAAAAGGCAATTGTTGCTGGGAAGAAGGTGCATTTGCATTTGTGTCATCTGCAGAGGGTACTGCAGAAATGGAAAGTCTTCCACTGGAGCAAACAAAGGGCTCTCATTTATTGCAATCAAGGCCCAGCGTGTGGATCTCAGAGATCAGACCTACACCCTGCAGCAAAACAGACCTGCGTGGGAAAGTTCAGTTTCTCTCTACATCTGTGCAAGAAAAAGCCCACCATGGAATGACAGCTAAGTAAACATCCCTGTGATTCTTCACAGGTCTCTTCTACATTTGGGATCACTGCTACAAAAAGAGCATTTTACATCATCTCTCGTGGCCACCCTGAGAGAAGAGCAGGAAGGCTGGGATGCTCTTTTTCCTCTCTTTCCCTTGACTTCCTCTATATCTTAGGGACGAATCACAGGACAGAACACAGAAATCAAATGGCTCTACAAAGCAGATTGGCCAGTTCAAGTCAAAACAGCCACTGAAAACACCCCAGATGCTGTCTGACAACAGCTGGACTGTCGGGGAGTCAGGTGAATGCAGTCTGCTGGCCCTGGGCAGGAAGAGGACAGCCCAGACTGTCACATACCTTTCACTGAAAGCTGATAGAGCATTTTATCCCCCTCACAGATGCACTGACAACTTCCAGCATCATCCATAGAGACGCTGTGAATTTTCAGGGTGTGTTTCTTCCCCTCAATGTGCAGTTCATAATTTTCACTGGCCTTGAGCTCCTTCCCATCCTTCATCCACTCCACAGTAGCACCTGTGTCTGAAAGCTCAGCCTGCAGTTTGGCTTCCTCACGCAGCCGAGCGCAGATCTTTTCTACATCTTTGCTCTTATTGGTAAATCTCACTGCAGCACCTGTCAGGAGCAAAGGCCTCGTTATTTCAATTGATATCAGGCTAACGTGGTCAATGTTTGCTGCAACATCTCTGAAAAAGTATCACCTTTTGTTCCTGCACTCATCATTGTGTCAGTGCTGAGCAATTCAAGATATTTCATTTGGTCTTCTTACAGGATTTACTAAGTAAAAATCAACCAAACATCTCCTTCTACTGATTAAGAATGCTCTAAACATGCTTCTGCAGAGGTTTCCACCCAATGACAAACAGCTCCTCCCATCATGAATGTTTATTTGTTCTACTTTGTCATGCTAAGCTGATTGATAGAGATATTATTGGAATGATTGCTCCCCTACTTCTAAACTATTCCAGCGCAATCAGAAAGGCTGTCTGAACCTGGAGCTGAAAGTACTGCTCTATGGTGATGCAGTGGTAAACATGGTGACTGAATGCACTGGCCAAGAGCTGTGAACTGCAGACATTCATCAGCTGGCATGAAGCAATCTGGTTCAGATACCAAGCAGCTGGGTAGATTGGCTTACCCTACAGTCAGTGCTATCATGTTTAGGTCATTACCAGGACTCACATCAGTCCATGTGATGCAATTTCAGGTATTTGGTACAGTCAGTGAATGCCTGCAGCCCCAGTTCTAATCATCAGATCACAGCAACTATGCCTTGACTGTAAGAGGAAAGGAGAAGGATCAAAGCAAATACCTCTCACTCTCATCTTGGTGCTGACATCAACATTTTTGGCAACAAATTTCACTTCTGCTCCATCATCGTTCTTGGGGACGTTCTCCATGATTAGGCTGGGAGTAGTTTGGGTTCTCTTGATGATGCAGGTCTCGCTTTCCTGTAAGACTTTACCATTGAGGCATCAAGTGCCGCAACACGTTGTTGTAAGGTCAATAGTAAACATGGCATCCCCTCCAGGTACAGCTTCACCAGTTGTTAGGGGGGATTTCACAGCCAGGACTGGGTCTGAGGAAGAACAACGTTTGTCTTAATGCTCTTTAGATGCAAGTCTGGTATCTCATTTAGAGATGGAAGATTAAATCATAGGTACATTTCTACTTCTCCCTTTGCATGAGTGCTTGAAGAAGCACTTCTATGCTTAAGATCTGCTACAGAAAGTTCTGCCTCTTGCACATGTGACATATCAAAAGATAAGGATATTCATGTCTCTGTCACAGAAACATAACTCGTATCACTTTAGTGGTATCTGGAGGTTGATAGGAGATAGGAGAACTGGGAATAAAGGAAATCCTTTGGTGTGTTAATGCACTACTGTCCTTAAAGTCAAAGGAAGCATCTTTAGGGAACCAACACAGCTGCTCAGCACACACTGACCCATTTCCATTGGGGTTTTTGTGCTTACCAAGGTGCACGCTCCCTGGGAATTCCAGAGACGGGCTCTGTCCATGCGCATTGACTGCAGACACTCGGAACTGATCATCAGCCTCTTCAGACAGATTGCTCACCGTGAACTCTGGGACGGGGACATGAGACTTGTGGCACTCACCCACGTGAAGCCAGTTAGTTTATTGGGTTCCACAATGTAGCCATGGATTGGAATGGGGAGGTGCATCTTCGGAGGGGACCATGCCAGCGTCACTGACGTTTCTGTTTTATTTTTCACCACGGGGTCAGTTGGGGGCTGGGTGGGAGGTTTTCTGGGAGCTGAACAGAAATAAATACAGAAATATTAGCATAAGGTCATTTAGGCTGGAAAAGACCTTCAAGATCAGCAGACTCAACTTTCAGCATGACCTACTGAGTCCCACCATTAACTACTGTGGTACCTGAGGACATACATGACAAGCTTATTCCTGCAGGTATTTGCATAGTGAATATATTGACCCTCTGGTTGCTTTGGAACATTTTAGAGGTTAAAATCCCATCAGACTTTTTCACTGTGTGCAGCCACTGATACAGGCAGGAGGCTGGGAATTACCTGATGGGCTCTAGTTTCAGACTACTGACACAGTCAAGGATTGATTTCATTTCATTTTGGCCATCAGAAAGTTTGGTGTCTGGTTTCAGTCAGCCATCTAGACTCCAATTATAATCATATGGAGAACAGCGCATTTAGGAGAACTCATCTCAATAAACCTGAATGAAATCACAGAATCATAGGATCACAGGAGGGCTTGGGTTGGAAGAAAACATCAAGATCATTCAGTTCTAAACACCCTGCCATGGGCTGGCTGCCCACTAACCAGCTCAGGCTGCCCATCACCCATCCAACCTCGCCTTCAACACCAAGGACAGGCATCCACAGCTTCTCTGGGCAGCCTGAAATGGAAGCAATGAGCCACATGTTGAAGATACTCAAATATTCATGACTGTAGAGAGAGCCAAATACTCCATACATATTGCCTGCCTGGTAAATGGCATTAAAATGCCAACAACAGACTCATCCAGCTCATTGAAAATGGTGTGAACATGGCGTACAGGATTCTTCCAGCAGCTAGTTAGATCTGCAAAGTGTAAAAACATGAAATCTCAATGCGATACCATTTTCCCTCATAACATAAACAGACACATAACTGCTTTGGGGTGCACTGTTACCAGCCTGTCAGTTGCTGTTAGTCAGTGCTAGATGCCAAAGGTCCCACTAACACAGCATGAAGCCGAAAGCTAGACGCTGGAATCAGATCTCCTGACCTTACCATCAGAAATCGAGATGTCATATTTTGCTCAGAGGTGCCTGCTTGTAGGAGGGACAGCTTCCGAGCTTTTTCTGCTCCAGGAACCAGCTCCAGCTTCAGAATTTAAATAGCAGTCAGAAATTAAACTGAGCTTTGTCACCTCCATCAAATAGAAGGAGTGGTTGGGTGGTACAGCTTTCCAAATCACTTAGAAACTGGCACAACAATCAGATGCCTACCTTTTCTTTTTGAACTTGTTAATACATAGAGCTTAATAGCATCAGAATGCCCCAAGCACTTCAGATAACACGACAGCTGTAAACCCTTCTTTAAGGATTCCTTTGTTTAACCACTGAGTAACTGTAATTCAGTGGTGCTGGTGGGAGAAGGGAAGTCCTAATCTTCCCAGATGGTGAATAGAGTTGATGTTCACATGCAGACTGGTGCTGCAGCACAGCCAGAAACCACTCATCTGGGAAACACAGCACCAAGAAAACAATGGGAATAGCTTCATAAAATCAGGCAGCTTCACCCAAATTTCATGTCAGGTCCATTATTCTTCCTATTTTCAGGAAGAAATGTTTTCCCTTATTCTTGTAGTTTTATTTTCTTTTCCTTTCCAGCAAGCAGCTTTGTAGCTTACAAATTGTTTTCTAATCACCTCCTGGTGTGGACAAATCACACAGGTCTGACTCCATGTTTTACATAGTTAGCATTTTATATTTGTTCCACTATGTAACTGTACAGTCATGGAATGGCCTGGGTTGAAAAGGATCCCAAAGATCATCCAGTTCCAACCCCCTGCTATGTGCAGGGATGCCAACCACCAGACCAGGCTGCCCAGAGCCACATCCAGCCTGGCCTTGAATGCCTGCAGGGATGGGGCATCCACAGCCTCCTTGGGCAACCTGTTCCAGTGCGTCACCACCCTCTGAGCGAAAAACATCTTCCTAAGATCCAACCTAAACCTCCCCTGTCTCAGTTTAAAACCATTCCCCCTTGTTCTATCACTGTCCACCCTCATAAACAGCCATTCCCCCTCCTGTTTATACGCTCCAATCAA